>NC_139255.1:14584280-14604835 GCF_977018435.1 Lepisma saccharinum
GAATCAGAGAATAATATTTTACAGTAATTGATTCATTCAGCACTAGTCAGTACTTTTATGCATCAGAAAGTTTTCTTAATTTTCTATTACGCATGCTATTTTGGGCTATTCTTAAAATGTATTTCTAGGGCAAACTGGTTAATTTTCTGCTTTTTCTGCTTATAATGGAAAGTTGACATAGTTTTCGCACAATGCTTTGTACATTTGTTATATTCACTACTTACAATGCAAATATTATGCTTATTTAATGTATCACTAACTAACTCTCTAGCCTTTTTAAACCCGAAGGTTCATGGCTGCAGCAACACATGCCTTTCATCTGTTCCTGTCCTGAGCAAGATCTATATACTCCTTTCCATCCCTACCAATTTCCTTTAGATCCATCTCTACATTATCCCTCCATTTTGTTTTGGTCTTTTACCATCAGGTTTCCCAACAAGAATCCTGTATGCTTTTTTTTCCTCTCCCATTTGTACCACATGATCTACACATCTAAGTCTTTTTGATTTAATTATTCTAATAATATCTGGACATGAATACAAATTATGTACTTCCAAATTATGTAACCTTCTCCACTCATCTGCTTTGTTGTCTGTTTTAGGCCCAAATATTTTCCTAAGGATTTTATTTTCAAATACTCTCAATTTATGTTTCTAGCTTATACTGTAGTTATTATATTTTTTTCTATCAGCTTATTTTGAATTGATTTATAACAATATTGCTTTTTTTTTTATCAATTTAACTAAGAGTATATGCAGACAAACACATGTGTACACACTTTTATGTAAATAGATATGCCTTTTTTCAATATTTTAGTATGAAGATTGCACTTTAGCTATTTAAGCAAGGGTAGGAAATGTAGGATTTCTGAGAATTTGTTGCAGGATTTTGTTGTCCAAGTATAGATGAGAACGGAGCTGGGAGACTGCTTTGAACCTTTTCATGAGAGTTTGCATGTGAACTGTATCCAAATTCAGCACTATTGACTGTGCATGCTTCTAAGTTTTGCTGTTATTTTACATCAAGTCTGTGAGACTGTAGACAGTTTTTCCCTTTTCAAGTAGTTTTTATTGATTGTATTTGTATATGTTTTGGGGACTTAGCAGTTTTATGTTATGAGGCAGTTTGGTGTAGAATATTTTTACCGGATTGTTTTGAGATATTGAGTGTCTGCTGTTTTACTTGTAATTATTTTCCTTCTTGTGTTGTGTATTTGACTATATTTTGTCCAACTTCGTAGTATTTAGAATAATTGTTATTGACTTGTAGATGTAGGGAGTAATAAACCTTTGCAAGATGCCCTATACTTTAGTCTGAACATTATTCTTAGTGTTCACTTTTGAAGCTTTAGTATTCTGGTAGTATTATTAATGTAGAGGTAAATTAGGCTAAAATGTAGGCATTTTTCTGATAAATTATACTCACTTAGTTGTTTCAGCAGGTAGAAGTTGCATGATGGTTTACTGCTGATGATGTTAATTTGCTCTTCTTATGTACTACGTATGATGTAGCTTACTTGAGTAATTGGAATTTTCTACTGAAAAAAGGATTGCTTGTCTATTTTATTCCTATGTTGTTCAGTTTGTCCATAAGCAAGCCATGATTTTATTCTATCCTATGCCTTGGAAGAATCTAGATATATTGTGTTTGCAGTTTTATGTTTCTCTAAGGTTTCAGCTATGTAGCTTTTTAAACTGTGCTATGGGTGTGACTATTGATTTCTCTTTCTGGATCCCATGTTGGTTTCTGTGTATTCCTCTTGCTGCTTGAATTTGACTTAGGTTGCTTGCTTTTTTTCTTAGATCTTTATTTGTTTATTTGTTCAGTATTTTTTATTTTTTAATATTTTTTTACATAAAAAAAATTCAAAGTACATTGTTAAAGTCAAAGTGTGTCAAAATTCAATTTTTCAAAGTTAAAGTTTGAAAAATACAATTTTCTAAAATTAAAAGTTATAATAGTATATTTTTGTTAGTAGAAGTTTTTATACTAGGGCAAATTATTTTGTTGTTAATGTAAAATTTGTTAGTTAATGTAAAAATAAAGTAATTAAAAATCAATTTTTCAAATTTAAAGTTTTAAAAATACAATTTTCTAAAATTAAAAGTTATAATAGTACATTTTTGTTAGTAGAAGTTTTTATACTAGAGTAAATTATTTTGTTTTTAAAGTAAAATATGTTAGTTAATGTAAAATTAAAGTAATTAAAATTCAAAAAAATATAAAAATACTGAACAAATAAACAAATAAAGATCTAAGAAAAAAAGCAAGCAACCTAAGTCAAATTCAAGCAGCAAGAGGAATACACAGAAACCAACATGGGATCCAGAAAGAGAAATCAATAGTCACACCCATAGCACAGTTTAAAAAGCTACATAGCTGAAACCTTAGAGAAACATAAAACTGCAAACACAATATATCTAGATTCTTCCAAGGCATAGGATAGAATAAAATCATGGCTTGCTTATGGACAAACTGAACAACATAGGAATAAAATAGACAAGCAATCCTTTTTTCAGTAGAAAATTCCAATTACTCAAGTAAGCTACATCATACGTAGTACATAAGAAGAGCAAATTAACATCATCAGCAGTAAACCATCATGCAACTTCTACCTGCTGAAACAACTAAGTGAGTATAATTTATCAGAAAAATGCCTACATTTTAGCCTAATTTACCTCTACATTAATAATACTACCAGAATACTAAAGCTTCAAAAGTGAACACTAAGAATAATGTTCAGACTAAAGTATAGGGCATCTTGCAAAGGTTTATTACTCCCTACATCTACAAGTCAATAACAATTATTCTAAATACTACGAAGTTGGACAAAATATAGTCAAATACACAACACAAGAAGGAAAATAATTACAAGTAAAACAGCAGACACTCAATATCTCAAAACAATCCGGTAAAAATATTCTACACCAAACTGCCTCATAACATAAAACTGCTAAGTCCCCAAAACATATACAAATACAATCAATAAAAACTACTTGAAAAGGGAAAAACTGTCTACAGTCTCACAGACTTGATGTAAAATAACAGCAAAACTTAGAAGCATGCACAGTCAATAGTGCTGAATTTGGATACAGTTCACATGCAAACTCTCATGAAAAGGTTCAAAGCAGTCTCCCAGCTCCGTTCTCATCTATACTTGGACAACAAAATCCTGCAACAAATTCTCAGAAATCCTACATTTCCTACCCTTGCTTAAATAGCTAAAGTGCAATCTTCATACTAAAATATTGAAAAAAGGCATATCTATTTACATAAAAGTGTGTACACATGTGTTTGTCTGCATATACTCTTAGTTAAATTGATAAAAAAAAGCAATATTGTTATAAATCAATTCAAAATAAGCTGATAGAAAAAAATATAATAACTACAGTATAAGCTAGAAACATAAATTGAGAGTATTTGAAAATAAAATCCTTAGGAAAATATTTGGGCCTAAAACAGACAACAAAGCAGATGAGTGGAGAAGGTTACATAATTTGGAAGTACATAATTTGTATTCATGTCCAGATATTATTAGAATAATTAAATCAAAAAGACTTAGATGTGTAGATCATGTGGTACAAATGGGAGAGGAAAAAAAAGCATACAGGATTCTTGTTGGGAAACCTGATGGTAAAAGACCAAAACAAAATGGAGGGATAATGTAGAGATGGATCTAAAGGAAATTGGTAGGGATGGAAAGGAGTATATAGATCTTGCTCAGGACAGGAACAGATGAAAGGCATGTGTTGCTGCAGCCATGAACCTTCGGGTTTAAAAAGGCTAGAGAGTTAGTTAGTGATACATTAAATAAGCATAATATTTGCATTGTAAGTAGTGAATATAACAAATGTACAAAGCATTGTGCGAAAACTATGTCAACTTTCCATTATAAGCAGAAAAAGCAGAAAATTAACCAGTTTGCCCTAGAAATACATTTTAAGAATAGCCCAAAATAGCATGCGTAATAGAAAATTAAGAAAACTTTCTGATGCATAAAAGTACTGACTAGTGCTGAATGAATCAATTACTGTAAAATATTATTCTCTGATTCAAGTAATTTAACTGTAAACATTATCTTTTGTGTGTAAAATATAATTGTTAGTTGAACTGATAAGTACAAATATTAACTTTATACGCCTTCATACACTCTAAATAACATAACTTTGATATATAAATTAGCAACAATTTGTTAAAATTAAGTTAAACTGTAGTAAAAATACTAAACAAATAATTCCTTCTTTTCCTATTTAAAGGATGCCAAACAATGTAAACCAGTTGTTAGTGGCTAAATAACATAAAGTTTGAAGGCAGTAACAATATTTTTTAAAAATACTGCTTTTTACCTAACTTTGTGAATTAAATACTAGTACATTTTGTCAAATTATAAATAAAATATACCTATTTCTTTGGTATTTGTACTAAAGTGAAGAAAATGTTACTAAACCTTGGCTAGTACAGTAAATCTGAGAGTTTTAGCTGGATATAATTGTAACTTGTTAATCTCACCAAACACAATCTTTACCTCAATTTTGGAAGCTAGCTGAACTTTAGCGTTTCGAATTACATATAGTGAAGGCCTCTATAGTGGAAAAATACACCCAGTCTGTAAAAATTTGGAAATGTTGTCTCCTTCTCTGTCGAACCAGACCAAGAGTGTTCTCAAGTGTTTCAATATATTTCTTAACATAACTAACTTTTCAAGAAAAGAATACCATGTGACCAGATAGCTTAGTTGGTATAGCGTTAGGCTTTTAACCTATCTGTCCAGGGTTCGAGTCCCTGTCTGGGCGATTACAATTTTTGAATTTTGTCATCGGATCTTGTGCAGAATGGATATAAAATATGTTTACAGTCTAACAGATTATTATTTATCTTAAAATTTTGCAAATAAGCTTTTAAGTTTCTCAAATATCAGCATCTTTAGCTAACAGTACAGCATAACCAGTATTATTATGATAGAAATGTTCTGGTGGTAGAACCTACACCTACTGTAATATCTCTGTGGTATTAACTTACATGCAGCCCATAACTTTTGGGACTGTTTCTCCTCCGTTACATTTCCTCGCCATTTACCCTTAGCGTCACGATTAGCCTCAGAAGCAAAAAAAAGCGAAATCTTATATTTGTTCTTTTCATATCTCTGAAACCACATATACTATAGAACTACATTTAATGAATTTTGCAGTCTTCCTGTTTGATCTGTTAAATAATCCAGTCAATAAAAATATACTTACATAGAAAAATCTGTTTTTCAGATACTTTAATCGGGTAATCTGCTTTTGCGTACTTCCTCAGAAATATACACAATCATAGTTCTTTATAAATTTAGCACCTGATATAGAATAAATCGAAGTCTAGTTAGAGTTGGCCTGTAAGTGCTTCTGGGACATGTAGTTACTTGAAAAAGCAAATATTGGGTGTATAAAAAATAGCATTCTTGTGAAACAGTAAAAAATCAACCTTATATCCTCGTAATATTAGCTGTAAATGCTTCTTGCAGGTTAACAAAGCTCTGGCGTGTGGGCCTACATCACCTACAATCCTTTGTAAAGTTCGTGTTGTCCTATAAATTGTCGATATACATACTAAATGCCTAGTTACAGCCTAAGCTTTTAGTTTCAATCAGAGGATTTCAGTGTTCAGATAGTGATTGTAGCCTCGTATAATAAACCAAATGGAAATAACCCAAGTGTTGATGCACCCAAAAAACCAGTAATACTTCAAAAATACTTTGAAAAAGGCTATAAGGCTAAATTATTCTTCTAGCATAGAAAAAAAATTTAGCAAATGGACCTATGGTTCATATATGTAGTCAGTCGTCTGTGAACTTCGTCTTGTCCTGTGAATTGTCAATATATTGATAAATGGTTATATTTTTTAAAAAAAGGAACAATGTTGGTAAGCGTCCAGTTATGGACCCATCGGTAAAGGGATTTCAGTCTTTATAGACACACAATAATTTTCGTTACACTAAAAATTTGGCCTCGTATAAAGGCAAATAGTCGAAATGTTAAACATTTCGTGTACTTTATCCAGTAAACCTTAGCTAGAAATACAATAACAGCGTTACAGACATAAAAATTAAGCAAGCTTTGATATTCTAGTGGCACATAATAAATATAAAATATCCTTTAAAATACTCTGACAAATAGTAGTGGGTTATCTGAAATCAAAATTTTCAAGCCCTCTCTCCTGCATAAATAGGCTCTAGAATTCACTAAGCCTCAAAATAATATTGGGTACATAAAATAAAAAGCAGATGGAGAGTGATGCTGATCGCATCATCTCCAAACAGCAAAAACAAAAATGTATAGATGGAGCTCTACCTGATATATTTAGAAAACTTAGTATAAAAATAACAAAATACTCAGCAAACTCTAAAATAAACAAACTTTCCTACGTAGCAGAAGTAACCTGACCTAAATAAATACATATAGAAATACAGAACCAAAAATAGCATAGTAAAAATCAGTAAACCATAATAATAATAATAATAACAATAATAATAATAATAATAATAATAATATATTCTGTGGCTTACATTTTAGCTAAAAGTACTTTTTCTTTAGTGTTTTCGAAAAAATTTAAATAAATACTAAACTCTAAGTTAAAAATTTGTAAATGTATATATAATACAAAACAAAATAAATAAAAATTAATACATACCCTGCAAAAAATCAGTAAAAAAGTTGAAAACATCTCTTTGTGCATCCAAAATATAATAACAAATCCTTCCTGACTGGATTAAATTGTGTTATTTGAGTAATATTAGGCTAAACTTGTGAAATAAACAAATAGAAGTTGAGAACACACACTTAGTGTGTCGAAAATGTAACTACAAATCTTTCCTGAACAGATTGAATTGTGTTATTTTGGTAATAATAAGCCTAGACTTGTGAAATAAACAGATAGCAGTTGAGAACTAAAAGTCTTTCCTGAACAGATTGAATTGTATTATTTTGGTAATAATAAGCCTAAACTTGTGAAATAAACAGATAGAAGTTGAAAAAACACACTTTGTGTGTCGAAAATATAACTAAAAGTCTTTCCTAAATAGTATAAATAGTGTTATTTTGGTAAAAATAAGCCTAAACTTGTGAAATAAACAGATAGAAGTTGAAAAAACACACTTTGTGTGTCGAAAATATAACTAAAAGTCTTTCCTAAATAGTATAAATAGTGTTATTTTGGTAAAAATAAGCCTAAACTTGTGAAATAAACAGATAGAAGTTGAAAAAACACACTTTGTGTGTCGAAAATATAACTAAAAGTCTTTCCTGAATCGTATAAATAGTGTTATTTTGGTAAAAATAGGTATAAAATTGTAAAATAATAATTTAAAAGTTGAAAAAAATGTCTTTGTGAATCCAAAATTTAATGAAAAAATGTTGCCTGAATAGTATAAATAGTGTTATTTTGGTAAAAATTAACATAAAGTTGTAAAATAATTAGTTAAAAGTTGAAAAAATATCTTTGTGAGTCCAAAATTTAATAAAAAATGTTGCTTGAATAGTACAAATAGTGTTATTTGAGTAATAATAAGCCTAATAAACAGATAGAAGTTGAGAACACACACTTAGTGTGTCAAAAATGTAACTAAAAGTCTTTCCTGAATAGTACAAATAGTGTTATTTTGGTAAAAAATTAACATAAAATTGTAAAATAATAAGTTAAATGTTGAAAAAAATGTCTTTGCGAGTCCAAAATTTAATAAAAAATGTTGCCTGAATAGTACAAATAGTATTATTTTTGTAAAAATAAGAATAAGCTGTGAAAATGTTTGACATAAAGTCAAAGTTTGGTAAAAAATAAACTCAAAATTAAGTTAAATAGCACACAGTAACATACATTTACTACCTAAATCAATAATCAAAGGGTCCTAGGTTCGTTACCCCGTGATAAAAGCAAATGGTGAAAACTGTAGGCCCCGTCCCTAATAGCTCTCCCTTCTTCATAGTACAGATAAAAAAAACCCTGCGCTAAAGCGTCCTGTGCCTTGGGGCAACCCTGAGCGGAATATTAATTGGCGGCTGAAACCAGTTCTACAAGCGACGCATAGCTTCAGAGATTTGACCCTTGCTGCGCATTTCATTTCCAGACATCCTTTGTTGTCTGGTTGAATCCCTCCCCTGCCCTACAGTACTGCATAGCTTTCCCCTGTTCTTGCGTACTGGTTAACCTTGAAAAAACCGGTTCTGAAAACCTACCGACGCGTTCTCTGATTGGTCAATCGGGTTCCTTCTTTGTCCTGGCGTTCTGACGTCATTTGACCTTGAACGCACACTCCCCAAATTCCTTTCTCGTCTACCTGCGCTGAATATTAATTCATTCTCTCTGTCTGGCATCAGAGCGGAGTCGAAATTCTGAGACAGTATTCCGTCTAGCGTGTTGCACCACAGTGTTTCATAATATAATGCAATTATTGCATAGTACTAATTAATAATATTACATATCGCGGGTTCGAGTACCGGGACCGTCTCCTATCGTAATTGGACCTGTACCTACACCCATTACCACCGTTCATAGCGGTTCATAAACCATAGAAAACTTATTTTCAATACTATAAACATTAATATTAACATTTTATACATTACATACTTTGCAGTAATGAATATAAAACCATATGCATAGCGTTTAGTACCTCTAATTACCTTCTATATACATATTTTTCATAAAATAAATAAATATATATTTATAAAAAGTTATAAACATGCAAATACATAAATGTAAAGTATTCTAAGTACTTGCAAATGAATTCTAAATACGTGCGAATTAATTAAAACCCGTGCAAATTAGTTATAAGTACGTGCAAATTAAATTGCGAATATTAAACGCCCGAGGGCACAAACAGCCACTGGCGCGTTCAACATCTACTCTTGTTCATTTAAACCAAAGGTCTATTCTGTCGAGATTCGATCCCGGGATCCCTGGTGTCATATCGCGATATGCTAACAACTCCGCAACGGGGCCTGGATAAAATAATTTGAGAACTGTTCTGGTGGCTGCTGCTGGTAGACTGACAGCTTAGAGATACTTCTAAATCTTAGATTGCTCCCTATCCCATATTTTGTCATCTTTTACTGTTTTCGATCGATTTTTTTTATGAAAACTGACCCAAGAGTTTTTTCATGGGCATGCCATCATATTCCTAAAAATACTTATCAATATCTGTCATTTTTTACTTCTTCAGATGCATCATCCAAAGTCATTTCCTTTGCTGTAATTCGGATCCATTCGATGTAACAGTTTGCTGCCCTTGCTACATGTATTTCCCTCAAACTACGCACGACGTAAGGTGCTAGCTAGCCACACTTACGACCAAAATAAGAATATATTTGCATTTGTGTAATTTTATGTCACTCTTCCACATCTGTAGGCTAATCACGATGATGAAGAAGAGTAGGCGAAATAGATAAAAGATCAAGTTCAAATGAAAATCCATGTCTTAACCTGGATTCAAATGTTTCCTACTCATTGCCAAACAATCCTCCACGGCACCATACATCGGTACACCGTGCCGGCAAGTTTTGTGTGTGTGTGTGAGTGTGTGTGTATGTATGTATGTGCGCGTGTGTAACTAAATGAGTGCACATTCCTCCATGAACATAGCACAATATTATGAATAGTTCTTAGATTGGCTCCCGCAAAAAATGGAAAAGCTTCGTCCTTAAGGTAGATATACTGACATCGCGAGTACGTGCCATCATAAGAAAGAAGTGCCTTAGAGGAGATAAGAAAGGAGAAATGAAAGAAACTGTAGAGAATAAGAGAAAGGACGTCAATTAAAGAGAGAGAGAGAATGGAAACAAATGAGAGACAAAGAGATATAAAGAGAGAAATTGAGAAGTGTGTGTGTGTGTGAGAGAGAGAGAGAGAGAGAGAGAGAGAGAGAGAGAAAGAAAGAAAGAGAAGGGTGATAGAAACAGAAGAATGATAGATAGAAAGATGAAAGGAAGAGAGAAAAAAGGAGGGAAAACTTAGAAAAATAAATCAGCAAGAGGATAGGAAGTAACCACGAACGAGTAGGTACTATAACTAAAAGAAGTTCAAAAGCTATAAAGGAGATGCAAGGAATGGAGAAGGCAAAAAATAGTTACAAATGAGAGGGGAAGATGGAAAGCGAATTAGGGAATTTTTACTTATTCTAAGCGGATAGCAGGATGTTGATTTTTTTTTACTGAAATTGGCACATAATGTACTGGAATCATGTAAGTTGGAACATTAGAAATATAATGTGAAAATTTTATTTATTATTAAAATAACTCTAATATATATATATATATTATATCATTAATCATATTTACATTAAGACAAGGATTAGATATAGGAAATGGTGCAGCTATACGTATTTGCTTACTCAGGAATATCATACTATTTAGAATGTAACTATATTTCAGAAGTTCATGCAATGTATCTTGTTATATTTTGCTGTATCCAAAATAATTTCATAGCTCACTGCGTAGTAAGGGATGTCACTTGTGATGACAGTCTTCATGTTATAACTTGAGATCCAATAGTTTTTTAACTTTAGCAATATCCTGCCATTCTAATAATTTAGAAAGAATATAAAATCGTTACCAGACAGATTGGTAGCTGGAATTAAAGATACTGTATTTATTAGATGTTACCATGAAGCAGGACACTTTAAACAATCATCAAAGTTACACTGCAGAAAATCATTGGAGAGAAACTATTTATGAAAGCTTCCTCCGAATGATTTCCAGCCACAGCTGAACAGAACACTTGGTATCTTTTAATTGGACGACAACATAATTGAAAGCATTGATACGGAAAGAATGGATATTACCCTTAATTTTTTATTTTATATCCGTTCATTGCAGAATTAGGGATTGATACGAATTTATTATCACCAAACCAAAATGCTGCTCTTAAAATATTTCAATCAGCGTCGCATTTATTAGCCCAGAATAGATGGTGTGTGAAAATATCCAGCATAAAGTCTTCCTGACAAAAGAAGATTGATTGCCACCGTATCCAGGGCGTTTAATATTTCGAAATGTCCCTTCTCCTCCTCTCTGCACGCAACGTTGCGTGTGGAAAAACGTCTTTCAAAATTGACTTACGTATAACTGCTGAGCCAAAACTGCGATGCTAGCGTTGAAATTTCCTCATATGTTGCATGAATGGATCAGAATTACAGCAAAGGAAATGACTTTGGATGATGCATCTGAAGAAGTACAAAATGACAGATATTGATAAGTATTTTTAGGAATATGATGGCATGCTCATGAAAAAACTCTTGGGTCAGTTTTCATAAAAAAATCGATCGAAAACAGTAAAAGATGACAAAATTTGGGATAGGGAGCAATCTAAGATTTAGAAGTATCTCTAAGCTGTCAGTCTACCAGCAGCAGCCACCAGAACAGTTCTCAAATTATTTTATCCGGGCCCCGTTGCGGAGTTGTTAGCATATCGCGATATGACACCAGGGATCCCGGGATCGAATCTCGACAGAATAGACCTTTGGTTTAAATGAACAAGAATATTTAAAAAAAAAACTGTACAGTGGAATCCATGAGTATTACCATGCAAATTGTCCTTGACTATATTCAATAGTTTTTTTCGTACATCCTACGTGTTTTAAGCGATTGACTTTTATGTAAGTTGGTGCAGAAGTTATCAACAGCTTGTTTTGAGTTTTCTTTAAATTCTTGAAGCTCTCATTGGGTCAAATAAAGTGCACGAACATGGTGATGGACAATTTGCACGGTAATACTCCTGGATCCCACTGTACAAGTTTAAGTTTTATTTGCATATTCCATGATGCTTTCTCGACGTGAAAAACATCTACTTGCGAGTGCACAGTAGCAAGAAAACTAGAAGCGGAAAGTCTTAACATTGTCAAACTCTAATAAATAAAGAATTTTGATTGGTTCGATTGCAAATCCGTATGTAAATAAAATAACATCATAGAGCTCTTGTTCTTTTCAAGTTATTTGATATTATGTCTTGTAAAATGTTACGAGCTTAACACAAGACAGCAACTATTTCTAATTATTATACACATTACAAATCCCAAACAATCAAAGTCATATTCTGAATTAAATATGTAAATTGATTCGAGATTTCCAAATATGCATTAATGATTATTGAAGTTTGGAGTCTTATTTAATAATAAACATGACGCGAACAGCTTGCTTCATACTAATAACGCTTATAACGTCACATAGTGATAAAACAAATTGCAATAGGCAAGACAATGACGCCATATTTTTCTTATAAGTTCTAAAGCATTAAGAAAGATTAAAATATCGAGTGATCGTAATTATACTGAGAGTCCGTGGTATATACGAACTTTTGATTTTGAAAAATACAGAAGTATCAATAGTTAGCAAAAAAAAATTAGCATGATCCAACACAGTGATATTTCATCGAACAACACATGCAACTATACTCACGGATTGATTTGACCTGCATTTTCAACGAAATCGAATTTCGGTCATGAATTATGCAAAATATTTCAGATTAGAAGTTAGTTCGCGTAGAAACATCGCAGGTCGAAGTTCCATATCAGCATGCGTGAATTCACCGAAGTGTGCAAGATTTTTTAAACCATTCCATCATTCACATTCATGTATCTAAATATTTGAACACAATCGCTCCAACGCAATTTCCTACCATTTACCTACCCTGTTCCTTCTCTTTGTTAATGTAGTGTGTTGTGTCTTTGGTTACTTGGTTCTCGTTGTGAATTGCACTTGCCGAACACAAATCATTCTGTGGGAAGCCATCATATGTAGGTAAGCACTACAAGAGGGTAGTTTGTCGAAGTCAATATTGTTTAAGAAATTTAATGACAACCAGTAAAGTTACTCTGCAATTATTATTTATTAGTACTGTAACTATAGAAATGTCATTGGTGTATTAATTTATTTTATATTCATTTTGTTGAAAAAACATCAAAACCCCCGGAACAGTGGGGCAAAACAAGGTGTACATGTTAATAATATGAGAAATGAGTGAATCCCAAACTTGTTCGCAACACACAACCAACTTTTTAGTATACATGGTTATACGTAAGGCTCATTGACAAAAAAACATTTAAAATAAATGTCTTCCTCCACACCACTGCAATCGTCACGGGCCCAGCCGAGCTACCTGGTTCTGCACCGCCTGACGTTCCCGGTTCCACCCCAAAAGTATAGGTCATGAAAATCGCGCCGTGGATAAACGTATAAAGATTGTAACGATTGATACATTTTGGTAAATTTCTTTATTATGCAAATTACTTTTCGATAGCCCTCGTATAAATTCTTATGTTGTCTAATCTTTTTGAATGTATATTTTATCCTTGTTAAATTATAACGCATTTTCTGTCAAGCGAAAAAGAACGCAATGCAAGTTGAAGCTTGCATTCTTTTTCTTTCTTATCAACAATGGGTTCTTTTTCGTTCGGCGCTGCGCGGTTTTGTAAGTAACTTTAGCATTCATTGTGTTTCTCGATATGCCTTTTTGGAAGGGGTAATTGTTTAGGCCAAAAATAACTTTGAGTATGTCCAAATATTTTGTTCAGGGAATAGAATTGCGCAATCCCGCGAGTATAAAAACCAGCCGTTTCGCTGGAAAAATAACACAGGGCCGCATGGGTTCTGTTGTTTTTATAATTTTGGGTGTTTTACATGCATTTGAACTTGCTGATGCTGAAACTGGCGTTGTTTTCTCACATCTCGCAAGAATTTTTTACAATTCACGATTTTTATGTGGGTTGTGGTATGCACGTTTCAGTGCAATTGAGGTGATTGTCGCTAGATGTCACTGGTACTTTTCAAAATTATTCAACAAGTAAAGAAGACTAACAAGCTTTAAATGCAGAGAAGTTTTGTTTCATTTAAATTAATTAATATGTTTTTTGCCTAAATGCTGAAAATAATACTATGTAAAACATTGATATATCATTTGAAATTAATTTTATATGTAACTCTCAAAAGTCCTAATTTGCATGGTGTGGCCATGGTATCTCGTGGTTGTCTGAATAGCCCAGATATGTGTTGCTACATCCGCGGTGAATTTGTTCCCCGGGTACAGACACAGGAAATTACAGATTTTGTAAGAAGAGCATATTACGCATACTTTAAAATGAAACTAGGAGATCAAGATAGATCGTGGGCCTCACACAAGGTATGTAGATCATGTGTGTAATCTTTACGAAACTGGAGCACGGGAAAGTGACCATCTATGCCATTTGCAATACCTATGGTGTGCAGGAAGCCTCAGGATCACAGCAATGATTGTTACTTCTGTTCCTGTGAAATTGTAGGTCGAAATATTAGAAACAAGAAGAGGATAGTGTATCCCAATATTCCCTCTGCAATGAGACCTGTGTTGCACGGTCCAGACTTGCCTGTACCGACACCTCCATCAAGTCTTGAGTGTGTAAGTGATCCTGGTTCACTAAGTGATTCAGTGGAAGAAAGTGAAATGGAAGATGACATGTATGACCCCTCTCACGGATCTCGTGACCCTATACCGTTCACTCAAATCGAACTCAATGATTTAGTTAGAGACCTAAATTTATCTAAAGAATCAGCTGAGCTTCTGGGTTCCAGACTTAACGAAAAGAACTTGCTGGTTTGTGGATCAACATTTTCCTGGCACAGACACCGAGAAAAAGAGTTTGTGCCTTATTTCTCGAAACAAGATTTTCTCGTGTTTTGTTGTGATGTGTCCGGTTTGCTGACTAAGTTAAATTTTCCTTGTCTTTGAACTGATTGGAGGCTATTCTTTGACTCGAATAAAACAAGTTTAAAATTTGTTCTGTTACGTAATGGAATATGTAATATTGCTCATTCTGTGTCACTAAAAGAAACCTACAGCAATATGCAACTTGTTCTTAATAAATTTAAATATGAGGACCATGGTTGGTTGGTGTGTGGTTATCTTAAAGTTTTGAGCATTTTACTTGGACTACAATGTGGATATACGAAAATGCCATGTTACATCTGTGAGTGGGATAGTAGGGCACGAAATTATCACTGGGAAAGAAAATAATGGCCAATATGGAAAATGTTGAACCCGAGTTCAAAGAACATCGTACAACAACATTTAGTCAGTCCTGAGAAAGTTGTACTTCCTCTTCTTCATATCAAATTAGGGCTGATTAAACAATTTGTGAATTCACTTAACAAGGAAGGACAATGTTTCCAGTTCATATGCAACAAATTTTCATCCCTGTCGTACGGCAAAGTGAAAGAAGGTGTTTTTGTTGGACCAGATATTAGGAAATTAATGAATGATAAAGACTTTGAGGAAACAATGACTGTAGCTGAAAGAGATGCTTGGATAGCATTTAAAAGTGTAGTGTTGAACTTCTTGGGGAACCGCAAAAGTCCTGATTACAGAGAAGTTGTTGAGAATATGTTACTTAAATTTCAAGAGCTGGGTTGCAACATGAATCTCAAATTACAATTTTTGCATTCACACCTTGATAACTATCCACAAAATCTCGGTGAATTAAGTGAGGAACAAGGCGAACGGTTCCATCAGCACATGAGGAATATGGAGAAAAGGTATCAAGGACATTGGAGTGTTAGCATGATGGCTGACTACAGTTGGGCATTGTACAGAGCAACGCCAGAAGAAAATCACAAGAAAGTTAAGAAAGCTTACAGAAGAAAGCGTGCTAAACAGAACTGAAAAGTATGTATTGTGTAATGATTTTCTTGTGTGTATATTATATACTGCTATATGTCGTTTTCTATATTATATGGGTCCTTTGTGTCTGTCTATATTCATTTTAAAATAAACATGTTGATGCGTTTAGTGTGATAAGCTACTTATTCTGATTGAAGAAAAGAAAAATTATAATAAAACAGTATGCAATATTGGACAAAGCCCAAATTTTGAAATTTGATTTGTAAGAAAACCTTGCGTGATAGAGAAAAACGAATTTCATATTCGTGATCAGCATGGCACAAATAATAAAGTTCACCTATTAAACAAAAAAACAACATTAAATTGAATTTAATTTGCGGCCCTGTGTAATTAGTATAGCTGTAGATTCCGGAATCATTAGGTGATTCAATCGCTTGTCGAGGTCCAGGGCTGGGAGAATACGGGCGTTGTGTGGGGAGTGACTGGTCAGCTCTCCCTTCCACAATGTCCGAGGTTTTCCGTAAGCCACCTTTCAGGATTTGTGCTGGTTAGCAAGATCCTTAAAGGGTCCTCCCGATGGCGTAGCGGTAACGACCTCGCCTTGTAATCAAGGTGTCCCGTGTTCGATACTCGGTGGAGGCATATGGCACAGCAATTTGGATCCCACTTTAAACTGTAAGTACCGTCCCTATTTGCCTTTCTGTGCATAAAGTCGACTTAGAACAACAATTAAAAAAAGATCTACTCAATATTCATTTCCATTTCATTCTCGGATTTTCTTCTTTTTCAAGAAAATTCTGGCTTCAGGATAAATTTATTTTACTCATCTCCCTCTTCGTCACTCACGGATTTTCTACAATTACAAAAAAGCTCTTCCAACTGAATCTGTTTTCATGTTGTCCTTATTTTCTATTGCACATTCAGGTTTTGCAACGGAAGATTTTTTTAAAAAATGATGTTTCTCTGCTGTTCCTGATATTTTCAGGTTCTCATACATATTAATGGAAGGGGCCTTAAATAAATCAGTATCATTTCTAAAGGTGGCTTCTCTAATCAATGGAAGGATGCTTCCCTGAAAAACAATTTACAGGCCGCCAGCAACAGTTCGTAAATTCCCTCCTTCCCATGTAGAGAATGTGTGAATGAACGCCCCCGGACAATAAATAAATTAGAGTTGTTTCCTCTTGCTTCGTGCATTTGTCCATCCAGTAACTTTTCTCCATAAGAAATTCCATTGTTACATAAAATATTGACAGCTACTGTCGAAGCGGGTGTCAAGGTTGACAACTGCCATGGAACCTGGTTTGTGGTGAACTTCTAGATTCTTTGTTCACAATTTTCCCCATGCTACTGTTTACTCTAGATCAGTGTTCCTGTTCTGGACCTGGCATCAATTATGTCGGGCCACTAGAGGTTCGGAAATGTGTCATTTCATTCTTCGCAACAGTTTTTATGAACAGATGTCTTGAAGTAGAGCTATTTGTATTATTTTGTTTTTTTTTTACCAAAATGGAACATGTCACTGAAAATTGGCACTTACCAAATTAATTTAATGATGTTGAACTAACGGTGCAACTGCAATATCTCGTTACTTACAGTCTCTAACAACTTTTTCAAACTTATTCTTATATTTGTGAAGATGTTTGAACAAAATCTAAAATTAATCTTTATCAGTTTACCATAATTTAATCAATTCAAAAATGTGTTGATTTATGTTGAGTATGTTCTATGCAAAAGCCGCGGAAGTAATTAGGGCGTCTGACTACCGTGCGAGAGACCTGGGTTCGATTGCTGGAGGGGATAACCGGGATTTTTTCCACCTGTTCAAGCGGCTTCGGGACCCACACAGCGCCCCTGGAGGAAACTCTGGGGAGTAAAGGCGTCCAGGGGCGTGGGGCTGATCACATCACCCCTACCTTCTTCCGTGATGAAGAAAGTGTCGGGCCCTAACTCCACACCGACTATACGTCGTCATGGCGTGGTGCAAAGCACAGGGAAGCACTTTACTTTTTAACTATCATATGTTGATTTATGTATAATGTTTAAAAAAAGAGAACGATATTTAGGAGTCAAATTGATGGGATTGCGTCATCGACTTTTAAGAAGAGAAAAATCCGAGTCGTGTCCTCAAGAAGGTTGAGAATCATTGCTCCACGCTCTTTCCGGGAAATATGTCGAACAAAGACGCGCGTAACGGTAGAAAAAGGAGAAAGCGAATGGGTGGATCGAAGCAGTAAGTGCTGCTGCAAACTGCTAGTGGCTGCAGTTACAGTTTACTCTTCATGCTCACTTCTCCTCTCACTCTTTCGTTGGTGAAGCATTCTCCAGACACTACTTCCTTGCTCAGAGAGTCGTTTTCGTTCGCTTACTCCAGAGATTCCCGAGATGGAGTGTAGATGAACTACGATGGATAGTATGCGTTGTGAATTGATGAAATTTATGAAAAAACCAGAACATTTTAACTCCATATGTTATATGTAGCTAATGTTAGGATTTCTATGCAGTTATTTTTTCCTTTGTGTAGATCCGGGTCTATAGCCAAGGAAAGATTTCAAATAACCGCGAATTACAACTTTAGAAAAGATGTTCATGAACGTCACGTTACATATTTGAAGTACTTACTATATTGTATATGTTTAATTTAGATTACTTTTTTTTACATACAATCGATTAAAATAATATATTTATCTACTTTCATTTAGTAACTTAGATATATTTGTAGAAATCAAATATAAAGTTATTATTTCTTTAAGATGTCATTCACACCGCAAAAGCCAAGTATCCGTGTGTACTTGCACTTTACTGCCAATAACCACTGATATTTCTGGGGCAAACGACTAATGGTCCTGACGCAATTTTTGCATACTTTGCCGGCACAAAAACAGAGTTTTAGTCATTTCCGAGCTTCGAACAAATTGTCCAACATCAACGCGGTAAGCGAGAAACACCACCACCTCATTGCCAGGATGAAACTTGTGAAATCTTGCTAGAAATATATTTTGCATGTTCTTTGTTTTTAAACAATCCTATACCCTGTCCCATCTATCCCTGAAGCAAAGTCGCGCACAGAGTCAGATAGGTGGGGGAAAACGAGTGGGCAGAGCGAAGCAATACACGCTGGTCGAAGGCTTGTAACTGCAGTCACTTGCTCCTTCTCAACGCAATCCCGTTGCCTCGCACGTGTTCATTGGTGGATCGATGGCACGTCACTACTTGCGCAGAGACTTGTTTTCGTTCGCCAGCTCCAGAGATACTGGGACAGGCTGCAATTGGTTTTATGTACTTGCTTTTGAAGGTCTTGTTTAGTAAAGTATGACTCTAATTTCCGTATAAGTTCGTATGTTGCAATACAAATATCATAAAAACGGAGGAATAGTGATAGAAGCGGGGAAAGTAACAAAATTCGATGAATAATTCCTACGAGCGAGCTTTTGTCAAAAGATACTGAGGCAAACAAATATAATTAGAATGTGTGATGCAATCGCTAGTTGATAATGAGAAAGAAGACTGTACAAGAAAATCTGAGTTCTATAGTTAGTTTCATGTTTTTAGTCCCCTATATGTAACCTACGTGTGTGCATATACCTATGTATTTTGCTCATGGATTTTTTTTAACATTCGTTTGTCAGGACGAATATCACTTCTGATCTGCCTTCATAACATAATAATTACAACTGCAATACAATTGATTACAAAATCAATATGCAATTTACTCATGTATTCTGATTGTAAGGCTTCTTTGTCAGGCAACACCAAAGCATGTTTAACGAGTTATCACGTGTATCATTATGCCTCTTACAATACAATGAATCATCATTAATAATTCATTGTAGGTTTACCTCTGACTTGTTTCCTTGGACTCAAGTCTTAACATTGCATGCGACGTTCAATATGAAACCGATTGATAAGCTTTTCTGGTAGGCAATGTCGTGTACGTTTCTTAGCAATAAACGGGATTGTCAAGAGAAAATATGTTTAGTTTGAAATATTACAGGAAATTGCCATGTTGATGAGTGTGCAAGGAAAGCAACATGCCATCAAAGATGCATTCAAAGAGAGGTGCATACATCTCAGAAGAGTTTAAGCAAATATACAAGTTAATTTCTTAAATAAACTATTGTCATTGCTTCAATTTTCAAAACTATTATACTTTTAATATATTCTGAATGTTAATGTTATTGGCTTTGCGGGTTTGGTGTATTCTCTAAATGTATTCCCACCAGTTTGTTGTGTGGGAATTTAACTAAGTCGATGTATTTTTTTTTCATTTGATTACAAAAGCAAATTTGATATTTGCTTTTTTGATGGATTCCATCATTGGGTTTAATTAGACCTGACCATTACCGTAACATTAAACTTTCAAATATTTGAACTTGTTTTCCACTTAGGTTACTACATTACGTACGCATTGAAAACATTTCCTTCATTAAAAGCTATACATTTGAACTTACATTTCCTGATTATAATGTATCAAAATATTCTGTGGTCGTAATATGATTGGTTCTCGGTTGTCACTTAATTACTGTTATCTCTACAATATTATTTGCGTTTGTTAATAAGCATAGATGCTTAAATGATTGAACGTTGCCAATTTCGTTTCTTGCTACTAAAATATTCAGAGATTCCTGATATACTCGGATTTAATATATTATTATTTTGGATGTATTATTATTGAGAGGAGATTTAGTCAGCTGATGAGAGGCAGCTAAAAGTTTGAAAACCCCGGGCTAGGGTATATACCCTCTGGTTAACCTTACTCAATAACGTATACAGTATACCTTTGTCCTTCAATTCCTATGCCATCTACTTTCGAGTACTGTAGCATTTATGTTTAAATGTAATAATTAAAATACATCTTTCATGTATCTTTTTAATATTAAGAATACTTCCATTATACCTCTTTTATGCCAAACATGGCTACATTAAATTTATCATCATTA
>NC_139255.1:14604935-14695383 GCF_977018435.1 Lepisma saccharinum
CCATCCACAAGAACCAGATCTGTTCGTGAAGTCGAGCATATCCCTGCCCAAACCATCACAGAGCCTCCGTTGAATCCTGTCCTTGACGAAAATGTGCACGGTAAATACCTTTCTCCTGTCCTTCTCCAAACATTTTCTCTTCCATCTGGAGATCTAAGGCTAAATCGAGACTCATCAGAGAAGAGAACTGCTCCCCACTGCTCGTCATTCCAGTCACTTGGTGTCTTGGAAAACGCAAGCAATCCTTTCGATGTTTTCTTGTCAGTTCTGGGCCAGTACCAGGTGTCCTGGATAAGAGTTTCGCATCATGCAACTTCTTCTCACAGTCCACTTGCTGACATTCACACCTCTCACTTGTTCAAGCTTATTTCTGACTTCACGTGCAGTCATGTGGCGATTACGAAGAACCTTAAGGTGCAAAAACTGTTCATCTCTTGCAGATGTTGACCACCGCTGTCAAGAACCTGGCCGTCTAGAATATGTACCAAGCTCTCTGTATCTCTGGATGGTACGTGAAATTGTGAACGGTGTGGCAAGCAACACTTGAGCAACATAACGCAAACTGCGCCCATCCTCTACCAAAGCAATTGCTTTGGCAGCGTCCTCCGTACTTAATGGCATCTTACCTCCTTCAAGTGATGGATTTCGCATGCAAAGAAAGAAGACACTATCAGTGAGTGGCAATAATGGCTTATTTGCTTTTGTTGTTTAAACAAACAAATTTTATTCGACAAGAATGCAGAATGCAGCTTAACGTGTATGTCATTGTGGTTGCGTATACACTTTGTTACCATTGTTGGCCATTGTTGAGCATATTCTGCTGCTGAATTGTATTTGTATACATTGTTGTCAATTAAAGTTATAAAAACCTACATAGAAGCACAAAGGAACGGTTAAAATTGGCATGTCATCATATTTATCAATATTTTTGAGGTGTTGCGTTTTTTCTTGCATCTCAGTATAGTATATGTATCCATTGGGATTTAGTGGCTAAACAGCCGCAGACTGAACCTTGCCCTTACTAAAGAATACAAAATTGAATTGCATTGAATTATTAAAAATTACGAAAACATGACGAAGCTGGATTGAATATATTTTGTATTTGTAATGATGAAATATATAAATTTTATGTATTATCAATTTTTTCATGACTCCATACTGAGTAACGTTTCTGTATATACTTTTCGAAATGTCTATGGACAAAGAGAGAGAGAGAGAGAGAGAGAGAGAGAGAGAGAGAGAGAGAGAGAGAGAGAGAGAGAGAAAGAGAAAGATAGTAGTTTAAGATTTTAATAATTCCACCAAAAGGAAAATAGGCTAAGTACCAGAAAATATTGGATTACTGATTGATAGGTTGATTTCGTTTATTTTACATTGCATTTCTGCCACCATCGGCTAATCCGAAGATTAGAATGAGTGATAATATGTTGAAGGCACACACAGAATACACCCATGCCCACGACAGACATTCGAACCCGGAACCTCTCGCCTCGTAACATGGTGTGAAAATCCACTCTACGATGAAGGCCAGAATAAACATTACTGGAAAATTTCCACTCAAACGACATTTGATACATTCAATATATAGCATTATTTTGCTTCACAGTAGTGCCATAGTTACGATGTGTTTTGCTTAGATCGGCAACATCGTAGGTCCAAAGAAGGAGAAGAAAGCATCTTAGTAATTATAAATACAGTTACGAAGGGTGTTCCATACAAACAAGCATAATTTGTTATTTTCCAAAATACATTTTAGGAAGATACAACATAAAATGTAAACAAATCTTGTCAATCGAGGTAATGTGAGGATGAACAGGTGGGAACTACTTCAGGCCGTGTTTTACCGTTTTGCCGAATATCTCAGAGGTGCATTATATCAGATAACCCACCTAAGTAAAATGTTCGACGTGAGAGCAATTCCCGTTTAGCCGAATCGCCTTTCGCCGAATATTTTGAAGGGAGGGAATTTTCCCTCCACTGGGGAATTTCATATGTAAAGCAACTGAAAAAGTTTTAGAAAGTTATATATTGAAATATATCTAGACAAAGAACGTATTTATAGTTCTTGTAGATCTGAAGGAAGCATTGGATAGAGTGAGTTGGATGAAAATTGCAGACATAATGAAAGGATTACTGTAGATTGGAAGGAGGGGAGACTCTTCAATCTGTACATGAAACAATCAGTTAAACTTAGGGTAGGCGAATAAATGACAGAGGAAAGTGAAATTGGGGGCCAAAGATACTGCCGATCATCTGAAATATTCAACATCTATTTAGAACTATTAGTTTCTCCAGAAAAGGGACAGTGCGTGAGGGAGGGGTTAATAATTGGAAGAAGAATAAAACGTATAAGTTTAGTGGACGACGTTGCATTACTAGCGGACTACGAGCGAGATAACGGTGAATACTTGAATGACCACTGTGAGCATCCTGCATGAAAATAAATTTAAACAAGAGAGAGGATATTGTTATTGAAGACAAACAAAGTAAAATTAACATGGGAATTCGAGGCAAAAGTAAAGAAAAATTTGACCCTGGATGTATCACAAGCATTTGCATGAGTTACAGTAAAAATGTGAAATTGAGAAGAGCAGTGCCAAGAGAAGCCTAGTAAACACGAAGTGTGTTTGTCGACCTTTGGACAAAGAACTAAGAACGCGACTAATGAAGTATGAAGTGTAGCGTTGTTAAAAAACAAATTCTCTAATACGTGTGTAGAATTCAATCAATGGATCAGTGTCACCAATCAAGATTATTTAATTCCATGTATATATGTAGTCTATCGCTTTGAAGAAAACAATACACGAACAAATCAATTGTTTCGATATATTAATTGTCTGCGTTTGTATTTATTCAACGTTCATTTTTCATTTTCCACCAGTCATAGATTTATATATTTTTAAAAAAAAACTGGGGCGAATTGTAGACATAGATTGTTTTCCATCTAACTAATCTAGTCGTCAAAAGTTTAGTTGAAGGAAGATGTCACGAAAAATTGAACAATTTGCTTGGTGAGCTTGCAACACTGATCACCATATGCAGGGAAAAGCAGCGGTAGTGAACGTAAAAACAAATGAGCATGTGCAAATAGATATGCATGTAATACAAATACAAATTTAACAAGTGTCACATGTGTCGATGACGGTTTTTTGAACTTGAACGTATGGGAGCGATAGGAAAACACGAATTATCTTCCTTGTGGAAGTGCACAGTGCACAGTGCAATGTTGTAATTTAAATACTGAGGTGTTATTAATGGTACAGTCTGGTATTCCTCCATATAATTGGATATTTAAAATGCTCGTATTAAAGTCTGCTGATGTTATGGTGTCGATTCTGGTAGAGGTCGCGTGTGTGTAATTTCACAAAGTGGTTGTTGACTAACCTGTATATATACGGTTGATAAGGGATTATTTTTTTGATGTTGAAGTGAGTCGGAAATGCTGCAAGATGTAATTGAAGAAAGATTGTTTAATATTAACATTTGTGCAGGCTCCCGTGGCGGGCTGGTTATCATATCGCTCTACGACGCAAGGGGTATAGGGTTCGAATCCCGGCCTGAGCACGAATTTTTGTGAGTGTCAATTCATTAACATCATATCATCACTCATCCCCATTTTCACAAATTAGTCAAAAATGACACAAAGCGAAATAAAATATAGCACATCAATCAATCAATCAATATTAACATTTGACGTCCAATGGTGTACTGGTAAAGATGTTGTATTGTAATCGAGGGTAGTTAGGCAACACGCACACCATATTTCAGGGAAGGCAGTATTGCCGATGACTGTAAATCAACAGATAAATGGGCTTTTTGTTGCAGCTGGATCATTGTTACATATTAGTGCAAATCTCTGTGACTAACAAGTACAGATAGGTTATTATGGTGCAAAATTATGGTAAGGAAAGCGTAAAAAAGGTTCTGAAAATGATTTCAAAAATTTGCGAAAAAGGTGCTGATATAATGCCTTAATTCAGGTCTAAACCAGTTGAATTAACATTCGTTATTCAATACTGTAGAAAATAACATAATTAGTAATAATGACATAGTGTAACCAGTATTTAGGAAGTAAGCGTGGCATTTACTGGGTTTCAACCAACTTGTTATACTGGATTATGCTCAACATTTCTACGTATTTTCCGAACGAAATTCGCTGATACATTGAGCTCAGGACATCCTTCTGTGTGGAGAAACTACATTATCTTGGGAACCATTGGAGCTGCAATAAATATATTATACCATTTTATAGCTCTCGAATTATCTACAAAATTAGGTTATAGGATTTTATGTAGCTCCTCAAGAAGAGTGAAAACCATTTATTTTTTTTGTCAAATGTCTTAGCAAAACGTGAAAGAAAGGGAAAGAAAATAGGCACTGAAGCATCAAAAGGGGGGGGGGGAATGGGACAAATGTGTTAATGTCACGAAACGGGTGCAACAAAGTGTGTTCATTTTACTTGATATCTTGTCCAAAAATACTTTCTCAAACGATCGGTATGAAAACAGCTATATGTTTGGAAAGGTGCGACACCTTAAAATCCGTTCCCTACTAATTGCATTAGTTTTAAACAAAAACAGCAGAGTCTGGAGAGGGGAGTGAAATCACAACTCTGACATGTTTCCATGAAGAGTAAGGGTAAAAGATTAAAGGGATTAGAATCATCACATGTCACGTCATTATATCCAGTTTGTACTCATGCAGAGACATCTGTGTGACAAATCATTAGTCCCAGAAGGACGAAGAGCATTTTTCTTTCGTCACAACGAAAACCAGAAAAATATGCATTCATTTTTTAACGTGACAGTGACGAGACTGGGAAATAATACGCGAGTCGTGTGCCTCATCCACACGTAAACGACCTTCGGGCGATGAATAAAGATGGAGGAACGGAAGACTAGGAACTCGCTAATTACCCACACTTTCCGTAAACCATTACAAGGGAAATGATGAAGGGTGGAGCCGCCTCGTTACTCAGGCGCCGACGATATCATTTCCAAAAGGGGTAGCAACCCCCTTTTTGCAAGAGGGAGGGGGTTGGGTTTCAAACATTCATATACATTTGTTGTTGCGGTAAGTCTTCCTTTTTACGAGGAAGATTACCGAGTGGGAAAAAAAAACTCCAACCGACAGCTGAGTGAGAGAAAAATTACTTATCCGAGCGCTGGTTACGACATCCGTTAGAACAAGCTTCGCTGCCAAGGTTAATGCTAACGTATCTTTCTTCTGTTCGTGGTTCTGGTCAGTTAGAGCCCGGGTAGGCATCCCTCGGGGAGTGGACAGCCTACCAAGGGCTGGAGCGGTTAATTTATCTCAAGCAGCAAAGGCCTCGGGGATGCTGGGCGACTTAGAATCCGTCTGCAGTGTGGAAAATTCACGATAATAGCATCTAAATGTTGCTTTTATGGATAGGATCGTACGTACGTGTTGGCTTCCTTGTATAACGTTAATCATCGATAATATTTCCTAGCAAGATTCGGTTCTAAATGTGACAAAAGTGCCCTATCTCGTGGAATCTCTCCCAGCCCGTGTCGTAAATTTCTCTGTAAATAAAGTACTGTTAAAAAATAGTTTCAGATAAATTAATGGCGGTTCTGAAACATAAAGTTTTGGGCTGAATTCTTAATTCTTGTTATTTAACAAGCAATTATACTCTGTCCCGGCTATCTCTTGAGCGAGCCAACGAAAACAAGTCTCTGCGCAAATAGTGACGCGAGCCGGCTCCACCAATGAACACGTGAGAGGGAATGGGATTCCGTGGAGGGTGGGAAAGCAACTGCAGTTACCTGCATTCCCAGCACCGTGTACTGCTTCGTTTTGCACACTCGGTCTCCCCCTTCTCCGCTGCTATACGCTGTCATACTCTAGAGATAACAGGGACATAGTATAGTTAGGGACTTCCCAGTAACGTAGTGGTCACGCCTTCGGCTTGTAGTCCGGGGGTCCGGGTTCGATCCACGGTGGAGGGCAATGGTGGTTCGGATCCCACTTGAAACTGTAGATCCAGTCCCGATTGGCCTACCTGCGCATAAAGTAGGCCTAAAACAAGAACTCATTTAACTATGACAGCAAGATGTTTATTGTTGTTAATAGAGATGAAAATCAATATCAGTATACATTCCGTAAGTATAACATTTAGCGAAGTGGTAAGGCTATCGCTGAACAAAAGAACGTATACTAAGTTGAGTCCTGTGAACATTTGTTTTCGTGATTAACGAACAGAGACATAGAATTATGTAAAAGATGCAAATATGACATATAGTATTTACAATGCGATATTTGGTACAACAATGCTCTGCCCCATTCAGCCAATTGAATAAAATGTAAAATTAACTTTATTCTTTCAGTTAACTATATTTGCTGATGCATTACCTTATTAATAATCGATTCTGTTCCAGGAACAAAGTTTTACATTGATGGTAATACTATTGGTGGCTTACTGTGTTTGAACTTGAATCCTGTGTTTGTAAAAAAGACTTGTATTTCATATATTTTTGTCATTACATGTAGCTTTTCTACATCTCCAGTTCAGTGTCGACCATCAGGATCGGTGGCGTCGATTAGGGGGCGTGGGGGCAGTTCTTATAACTTTGTGCACTTTTGACCTCGAACTATGCTAAACCTTATCTCAGTGTTTCACATTTTAATTTAAACTCTATGCACAGTTCTTATTGTTATATATCATCATAATGAGAACTTCAGTGTTTTGACAATCAGGGTGTCGTCGTATGTTTTCCCTTCCTTTTCCGCCTTAGTAGGGCCTCCCCGCTGGTTTAGTGGTGGCAATGTCGCTGGTAATCAAGGATCCCGGGTTCGATACCCAGTGGAAGCACATATTGGTTCCCCTTTACACTGTAGGTCCACTTATGATTAGTCTATTTGCGCATAAAGTGGATCTCAAACAGCCTTTGCTTTTTTCCTTTGCATAAGCATCCTGTTTCCTCAAACTGTTTTACTCACCTTGCGATGTCGTGAGGCAGGTGCTTTTTTGGCAAATTTCGTCCGGTAATGTCTCTGAACAACGGTTACCGATGAAAGTTTTCATATTGTAGCATACAATAAGCCTTTTCTCTCGCTGATGCCGCAATTTTGAATGATGAGCTTGGTTTGTTTCAGTATTGCCAGCTGAAACCTGGAATGGTAGACTATCATATTATATCGATAATTGTGAATTTAATTCATCGCAGCAGTCACAGGTGTGGTTTCTTTTTGTACCCTTCATTCTGATTTACGCTGTATTAATTTCACAAAGTTGAATGTCTCGCTTAAGAACATAATGGCGAAAGGGCGGGAAAAGAATATACAAAATGACAAGAAACAACACATATATACATTAGGGTGGAGAGATTTTTTTTTAATTTCGAAATGCCTGTAGTCAGAAAAGTTGCATTTTGGTGTCAGATAGTCAAATAAAAAAATCAGCTCTCTAGGTCAATTTCTTCTGGTGCCCCAAGGCCTCCGAAGTTTTCATATTTCCACTTATTTTACCATATTGAAAGATACATGACGACTTTTTTCTTTTTTAATTTCGAAATGCCTGTAGTCAAGAAAGTTGAATTTTGGTATCAGATAGTCAAATAAAAAAAATCAGCTCTCTAGGTCAATTTCTTTGGTGCCCCAAGGCCTCCGAAGTTTTCATATTTCCACTTATTTTCAGAGGCCAGCGTAGTCTGCCTTTTACCTACCCGCTGCCCGCTTGCACGCGAGGACAGGTATACCTGCTCGCCTGCCCATGGCAACGAGTCGACTTGCGTCTTTACCCGGGTTCTTGCTCTTCAAGGCGCTCTGCGCTAACAAGGTACCTGGGCATTCAACAAGACCCGGGCGCCTGCAAAACCTGCTGGAAGGAAACAGCCCTCCGGCAGCGTGTCGCTCCAGGTGTTTCATCACCACGTGGACAGCTTCAGCCAGTGTTGCCTACTTACGTAGCTTGTAAATCCTACGAAGTCCTAGGAGGAGCTCTCTCCTCCAAGAAGAATTTATATACTTAGAGATTTCAGTTCAGCGAAAGCAGTTTTTATCTTATTGCTAGGAAATGCACGCAATATTACAGCTTCATTTATCTAAATGAATGATCGAGCAAACAAAAATCTCCTCACTGAAAACTAATTGTTTTTCATTGCATGGTGCCTTAACCAGGCAAGCAGTGGCGCAACCAGAGGGGGGCAGGGGGCATTGCTCACAACCTTAGACGGAAATTTAGTCTAGCCGAGGGGCCAGGGTGTGGGTCAAAAATTAAAGTACAAGAAAAAACAGGTTAGCAGAATTTAAGAATAGCAGGGCTAAAGGGTACTCAAGATGGAATTAATTTTCATATTTTTCTTGCATTTTCCTTCCAGACGGCCAAGCGCACCTGAAGAGGGGGAATGGAGGGGCAATTGCAACCCCTTGATTTCAAATTTTATGAAAGTAGAAATATATTATAAAATATTATACAGTCTCGTCAAGTTCAATGCCGTAGCAAGGGGGTAGCGGGAGTCGGCCCTGGGCGCCGAACGATCTAAGTGAGAAAAGTTTTAAAACAGAGAATGCCATGGCTGCCCTTGATATTATTTGCTATTAATGTTGGTTTGTTACGAGTTGGATGAATTGATTATGTAATGTATTTATATAATATATATGTTTAATGAAACTTTGAATGTGTACACAATTTAGTGTTAGCATATGTATTTCTTATTTTACGTCGCTCCATGTGAAAAGAAAATATTGTAGATGGAAATTTTACATGCCGATATGTATGTACATTTGGAATGCATTTATCATGCACTTTCTTTCTTTCAAAAACAGTTTGTGTGCTTGTTTTCCATTATTAGCTAATGTGAAATTGACGTGCTGAAAAAAATATTTCTAATCCTCTGTTTCAACACAAATGCGTGAGAACCGACTTCCACCCCCTTTTTGCATGATTTATGAGGATAATAATGCCTTTCATGCTACTTTATTACTATTATTGTGATTGTTGTTGTTGGCACGTTTATCCAAGTAATTGCCCCCCCCCCAAACGAGGGTAACGGCAATGCCCCTGGCCCCTGGCTGGCTACGGCCCTGGTGTTCGCAGTAGAACAGTGTGTTGTTCGACTCGCGACCTCAGCGTCGAACGTGACATGTTTCAGTCCTGCCCTATACCACTATATATCTATACGTATATTGGTTGTTTACGACATGTATTTATGGATCCTGTGCCACGGAAAACCTATTTCAATCTGTGTGTGTAAGGGGGGGGGGGAGTAGCAACATTCGTAAATCTCATTTCATTGGCGATGTGGCTTACGAAGCTTTGAGTTCCATTTTCTAAGTAGTGAAAATATATTGCAGTTGGCAACACTGCAGACAGGTGTGCGCCCGGTGCAGTTTCTAGTCGAAGCAACTACGTCATGCAGAGGGAGGGGCGTGCAGTTGATTGAATGAAGGCACTGAGACCTACTAGGTATCTTACGACTGCGGGTACCCGGCGGGTTTTCGATACCTGCCAAGAACGATCTGGGCAGATGGTCAGTCAAGGTGCTCAAACGAGGGTGTTGCGCAGGTTGCATGGCATTTCAGGAGCGATGTCTCGCGAACGGGTCTGCTCCAGGTCTTGTGCAGGCCTCTACTTATTTTAGCATATTGAAAGATACATGAAGATTTTTTTTCTTTTTTATTTTCGAAATGCCTGTAGTCAAGAAAGTTGAATTTTGGTATCAGATAGTCAAATAAAAAAATCAGCTCTCTAGGTCAATTTCTTCTGGTGCCCCAAGCCCTCCGAAGTTTTCATATTTCCACTTATTTTAGCGTATTGAAAGATACATGGAGAATTCTGGGTGTGATGAAATTATATCTTCATATACGCCTTTAAAAGCAAAATGAGAAAAACTCAGGAACCTCATGTTTCAGAAATTAGTGAAAGTGTTTCTCACCAAGTGGTAGGAATTTTGATGAAAGCTTCATTGCCATCAGTGTCACATCAGCAAGTCGTTGGAAAAGTGAAAAAAACTTCACGAACACTATCGAAATCTCTTATAGCCCTTTAAGCGTAGACAAAATGAAGAAAACTAGAAGAAAAAATTGCATTGTATTGCACACATGCTAATTCTACATTATTTGTTATATTGTGTTGCAAGTGTAAAGACTTTTCAACCTGTGTTTGTTCTAGAGAGAAGAAAGTACCTATTCAAGAAAGATAATTTCTTTTGGATCAAAGAACGAGAAAAATGTTCATTGGAAAAACTGATTTAAAAAAATGCAAAGAATTGCTGAAGAAGCAAGCAAGAAAAGCTATGGAAGAAGCAAGACTTCAGAAACATTTGTCAAGCTGTAGTGTCAATGCTGCTACTAGTAGTCCTCAATCAAGTCCATCAAGGAGGAAGAAGGTTGAGATACTGACAGCGACACGAGTAAAGTACTTAAAACCAAATCGGGAATGCCCTCCACTTCAGCGAATTCCTCATTAACTTCAAACAAAACTCAAATGTGGTTGCCTCTGAACAATTTTGCTAGTGTGACAGACATCGCATATCTGACAGAAGTGCAGCTAAAATTGCTAGTGCAGTTCTTCAAGATGTAGGTGTTATTAGTGATGCAGATGTTTCTAAAGTGATAGATGGGAGCAAGGTTAGAAGGGAAAGAAGTAAAGTCAGGAAAGCAGTTGCTGATAGTTTGGATACTCTGACTGGATTGTATTTTGATGGCAGGAAGGACCAGAGAAGAATTAATGAGAAGAGAGGAGTGAAGAATTATGGTCACGTCGTAACAGAAGAGCATGTGACTTTAGTCCAGGAGCCAAATTCCAAGTATATGGGACACGTCACTGTATCACTATAAAAAATGAGATCTGTAGCTTCTGTGATAGGTAGGAAATAAGTATGGACGATCTTTTAGCAGTTGGATGTGATGGTACAAATGTGAATACAGGAAACAAAGGAGGAGTTATTGTTTTACTCAAAAAATAACTTGGTAGACCCCTCCAGTGGCTTATTTGTTTGCTGCATATAAATGAACTCCCACTGCGCCATCTCTTTCAGAAAATTGATGGATTCACAACTGGTCCAAAATATTTTTCTGGGGAAATAGGAAAAGCTCTACAAACTTGCGAAAAACAACCTCTTGTGCAATTCGATCCAATAAATGTTCCTCCTTCTTGTCAGCTTGTTGGGAATGTTGACTTTGAAGTTTTAAGTACTGATCAGAGGTATTTCTATAATTGGTGTATTAGTGTAACAAATGGACACTGCAGTGATGAATTAGCGAATCGCAAACCAGGCCCATTAAACCATTCTAGGTGGCTAACAACAGCTGCAAGACTGCTAAGGTTGTATGTGTCGACTGATAAACCCTCAAATAATTTGACAACTCTTGTGACCTTTGTGGTGATGGTATATACTCCAGTGCAAAGATATGGATTTATCTTTTCAACTATCAAGTCAAGAGCATTGATGAAAACATGTCACACTAAGAAAGAATATAAGTTGTAAAAGTAATTAGTATTACGATATTGGGCTATATGTAAGTGTAAAAGTTTAACATTGTTACATATTTTGGGTACTAATGGCTACTTGGGTAGTTTATTTTATGTATTTCGGTAGCACAACTTTATGGTTGTATTCAAATATCTATTTTTACTTAGGAAACAGGGTATTCTATGTTTCAGTTCACGAAAATAAATAAAAAGTTATAATTTTCGGTGAGTAAATGCTGATTTTCAATATGAAATCTCCAGTGACCCTGGGGCACCACTAAAAATCAATTCTTTTTTCTGAAATAGTTAGGGTTAATTAACTGTATAATAACACAGCTTTTCCCACTACAGGCATCTTCATTTTTTGAAAAAAAAATTTGCCCTATATTTTCACTTCACCTTAATATACATTACATACATTTTCAAACGCCTGCTGTAAGGTCTACAGGTCCTCCCGATGGCGTAGCGGTAACGACCTCGCCTTGTAATCAAGGTGTCCCGTGTTCGATACTCGGTGGAGGCATTTGGCACAGCAATTTGGATCCCACTTTAAACTGTAAGTACCGTCCCTATTTGCCTTTCTGTGCATAAAGTCGACTTAAAACAACAATTAAAAAAAGATCTACGCAATATTCATTTCCATTTCATTCTCGGATTTTCTTCTTTTTCAAGAAAATTCTGGCTTCAGGATAAATTTATTTTACTCATCTCCCTCTTCGTCACTCACGGATTTTCTACAATTACAAAAAAGCTCTTCCAACTGAATCTGTTTTCATGTTGTCCTTATTTTCTATCGCACATTCAGGTTTTGCAACGGAAGATTTTTTAAAAAAATGATGTTTCTCTGCTGTTCCTGATATTTTCAGGTTCTCATTCATATTAATGGAAGGGGCCTTAAATAAATCAGTATCATTTCTAAAGGTGGCTTCTCTAATCAATAGAAGGATGCTTCCCTGAAAAACAATTTACAGGCCGCCAGCAACAGTTCGTAAATTCCCTCCTTCCCATGTAGAGAATGTGTGAATGAACGCCCCCGGACAATAAATGAATTAGAGTTGTTTCCTCTTGCTTCGTGCATTTGTCCATCCAGTAACTTTTCTCCATAAGAAATTCCATTGTTACATAAAATATTGACAGCTACTGTCGAAGCGGGTGTCAAGGTTGACAACTGCCATGGAACCTGGTTTGTGGTGAACTTCTAGTTTCTTTGTTCACAATTTTCCTCATGCTACAGTTTACTCTAGATCCTTGTTCCTGTTCTGGACCTGGCATCAATTATGTCGGGCCGCTAGAGGTTCGGAAATGTGTCATTTCATTCTTCGCAACAGTTTTTATGAACATATTTCTTGAAGTAGAGCTATTAGTATTATTTTGGATTTTTTTAGCAAAATGGAACATGTCACTGAAAATTGGCACTTACCAAATTAATTTAATGATGTTGACCTAACGATGCAACTGCAATATCTCGTTACTTACAGTCTTTGACAACTTTTTCAAACTTATTCTTATATTTGTGAAGATGTTTGAACAAAATCGAAAATTAATCTTTATCAGTTTACCATAATTTATTTAATTCAAAAATGTGTTCATTTATGTTGAGTATGTTCTTATGAAAAAGCCGCGGAAGCTAAGTAATTAGGGCGTCTGACTACCGTGCGAGAGACCTGGGTTCGATTGCTGGAGGGGATAACCGGGATTTTTTCCACCTGTTCAAGCGGCTTCGGGACCCACACAGCGCCCCTGGAGGAAACTCTGGGTAGTAAAGGCGTCCAGGGGCGTGGGGCTGATCACATCACACCTACCTTCTTCCGTGATGAAGAAAGTGTCGGGCCCTAACTCCACACCGACTATACGTCGTCATGGCGTGGTGCAAAGCACAGGGAAGCACTTTACTTGTTAACTATCTTATGTTGATTTATGTATAATGTTTAAAAAAAGAGAACGATATTTAGGAGTCAAATTGATGGGATTACGTCATCGACTTTTAAGAAGAAAAAATTCCGAGTCGTGTCCTCAAGAAGGTTGAGAATCATAGCTCCACGCTCTTTCCGGGAAATATGTCGAACAAAGACGCGCGTAACGGTAGAAAAAGGAGAAAGCGAATGGGTGGATCGAAGCAGTAAGTGCTGCTGCAAACAGCTAGTGGCTGCAGTTACAGTTTACTCTTCATGCTCACTTCTCCTCTCACTCTGTCGTTCGTGAAGCCCTCTCGAGACACTACTTCCTTGCTCAGAGAGTCGTTTTCGTTCGCTTACTCCAGAGATTCCAGAGATGGAGTGTAGATGAACTACGATGGATAGTATGCGTTGTGAATTGATGAAATTTATGAACGAACCAGAACATTTTAACTCCATATGTTATATGTAGCTAATGCTAGGATTTTTATGCAGTTTTTTTTTCCTTTGTGTAGATCCGGGTCTATAGCCAAGGAAAGATTTCAAATAACCGCGAATTACAACTTTAGAAAAGATGTTCATGAACGTCACGTTACATATTTGAAGTACTTACTATATTGTACATGTTTCATTTAGATTACTTTTTTTTACATACAATCGATTAAAATAATATATTTATCTACTTTCATTTAGTAACTCAGATATATTTGTAGAAATCAAATATAAAGTTATTATTCCTTTAAGATGTGGGTAATTTGTATCTGATTATGACAGACCCGTTACTTTATTTTCACTTAATATCGTTTTAAGCCAGAACATTCACACCGCAAAAGCCAAGTATCCGTGTGTACTTGCACTTTACTCCCAATAACCACTGATATTTCTGTCGCTAACGACTAATGGTCCTGACGCAATTTTTGCATACTTTGCCGGCACAAAATCAGAGTTTTAGTCATTTCCGAGCTTCGAACAAATTGTCCAAAACATCAGCGCGGTAAGCGAGAAACACCACCACCTCATTGCTAGGATGAAACTTGTGAAATCTTGCTAGAAATATATTTTGCATGTTCTTTGTTTTTCAACAATCCTATACCCTGTCCCATCTATCCCTGGAGCAAAGTCGCGCACAGCGTCAGATAGGTGGGGGAAAACGAGTGGGCAGAGCGAAGCAGTACACTCTCTTCGAAGGTTTGTAACTGCAGTCACATTCTCCCTCTCCACGCAATCCCGTTGCCTCGCACGTGTTCATTGGTGGATCGATTGCACGTCACTACTTGCGCAGAGACTTGTTTTTGTTCGCCAGCTCCAGAGATACTGGGACAGACTGCAATTGGTTTTATGTACTTGCTTTTGAAGGTCTAGTTTAGTAAAAGCATGACACTAATTTCCGTATAAGTTCGTACGTTGCGCAATACAAATATCATAAAAACGGAGGAATAGTGATAGAAGTAGGGAAAGTAACAAAATTTGATGAATAATTCCTACGAGCGAGCTTTTGTCAAAAGATACTGAGGCAAACAAATATAGTTAGAATGTGTGATGCAATCGCTAGTTGATAATGAGAAAGAAGACTGTACAAGAAAATCTGTACAAGAAAAACTTTCATGTTTTTAGTCCCCTATATGTAACCTACGTGTGTGCATATACCTATGTATTTTGCTCATGGATTTTTTTTTAACATTCCTTTGTCAGGACGAATATCACTTCTGATCTGCCTTCATAACATAATAATTACAACTGCAATACAATTGATTACAAAATCAATATGCAATTTACTCATGTATTCTGATTGTAAGGCTTCCTTGTGAGGCAACACCAAAGCATATTTAACGAGTTATGATGTGTATCATTATGCCTCTTACAATACAATGAAATATCATTAATAATTCATTGTAGGTTTACCTCTGACTTGTTTTCTTGGACTCAAGTCTTAACATTGCATGCGACGTTCAATATGAAACCGATTGTTAAGCTTTTCTGGCAGGCAATGTCGTGTACGTTTCTTAGCAATAAACGGGATTGTCAAGAGAAAATATGTTTAGTTTGAAATATTACATAGAATTGCCATGTTGATGAGTGTGCAAGGAAAGCAACGTGCCATCAAAGATGCATTCAAAGAGAAGTCCATACACCTCAGAAGAGTTTAAGCAAATATACAAGTTAATTTCTTAAATAAACTATTGTCATTGCTTCAATTTTCAAAACTATTATACTTTTAATATATTCTGAATGTTAATGTTATTAGCTTTGCGGGTTTGGTGTATTCTCTAAATGTATTCCCACCAGTTTGTCGTGTGGGAATTTAACTCTGTCGATGTTTTTTTTTCATTTGATTACAAAAGCAAATTTGATATTTGCTTTTTTGATGGATTCCATCATTGGGTTTAATTAGACCTAACCATTACCGTAACATTAAACTTTCAAATATTTGAACTTGTTTTCCACTTAGGTTATTACATTACGTACGCATTGAAAACATTTCCTTCATTAAAAGTTATACATCTGAACTTAGATTTTCTGATTATAATGTATCAAAATATTCTGTGGTCGTAATATGATTGGTTCTCGGTTGTCATTTAATTACTTTTATCTCTACAATATTATTTGCGTTTGTTAATAAGCATAGATGCTTAAATGATTGAACGTTGTCAATTTCGTTTCTTGCTACTAAAATATTCAGAGATTCCTGATATACTCGGATTTAATATATTATTATTTTGGATGTATTATTATTGAGAGGAGATTTAGGCATCGGATGGGAAGCAGCTAAAAGTTTGAAAACCCCGGTCTAGGGTATATACCCTCTGGTTAACCTTACTCAATGCGTATACAGTATACCTTTGTCCTTCAATTCCTATACCATCTACTTTCGAGTACTGTAGCATTTATGTTTAAATGTAATAATTAAAATACTTCTTTCATGTATCTTTTTAATATTAAGAATACTTCCATTATACCTCATTTATGCCAAATATGGCTACATTAAATTTATCATCATTACTTTTCTATGTATCATGACATTTATATACTACCAATGACAGGTTTTCTGGAAGATAAATGATTTCTGAATGGAAACATGAAACTTAGCGTATACCCTGTAAAACTTTCTGATATTCCTAAACTTCATGGTCTTCGGCAGAAACATTACTTTCCCACAAGACGAATCAACTCTTAACCACCATTAATAATTTCCTTTAGATTGGTGAATATTTTCATTCCTGCTTCGTCTTATATCACTTTAAGATTGAGTGTGTGTTTAAGTCCACTTCATGCACAGATAGGCTAATACGGACTGGGCATACAGTTTAAAGTGGGACTTACACGACCTGTGCCTTCACCTGGTATCGAACCCGGAAGCCCTTTATTATAAGGTGACGACGTTACCACTACGCAATCGGAGAGGCTTTATATTACATTAAGACTGAAATTTTCAATTTTACTAACACGTTCCACTTGACACGCGTTTCGTTTCTGTTAAAGGGAACGATTTGTCATGGTTAAAGTATACTCAAGAAGTGTGGAAAACGTCACTCGCAAAATTAATATTAAATTTTCGAGGCACCTTTCTCCTGCCTCACACTCGGCTGCTAAAAACATTGCACGCAAACATGCAAGAGTTCCAGGGCCCCCTCAGTCAGAATGCAAATTTCTCTAAACCTATTTCAACTTGTGACTCTCCCCAAAACACCAACTTCCGTATTCCACGATTCTCTGTTTGTAATTCATCCTAGCGTGACTGCCAAGGGAATAGGGGGCGGGTCGTTGTTGACGCGAGAAAACGCAAGGTGGATTTGGGAGACAGACTCGCTCGTGTGTGTGTGTATATATATGTCTTTGAGAGACGCAGGACCTGCGAACCGAGGAACGTACGAGCGAGTGTGTGTTTGTTCTTGAATGAACGTGAGGGATTGACACATCATGGTCACGCAACATATGAGTAAATTTCAACTGTAGCATCGCAGTTTTGCTCAGCAGTTATACGTTAGTCAATTTTGAAAGACGTTTTTCCACATAGCTTATTAATAACCACGCAACATTGCGTGCAGAGAGGAGGAGAAGGGACATTTCGAAATATTAAACGCCCTGAATACGGTGGCAATCAATTTTCTTTTGTCAGGAAGACTTTATGCTGGATATTTTCACACACCATCTATTCTGGGCCAATAAGTGCGACGCTGATTGAAATATTTTAAGAGCAGCATTTTGGTTCGGTGATAATAAATTCTGCAATGAACGGATATAAAATAAAAAATTAAGGGTAATATCCATTCTTTCCGTATCAATTCTCTCAATTATGTTGTCGTCCAATTAAAAGATACCAAGTGTTCAGCTGTGGCTGGAAATCATTCGGAGGAAGCTTTCATAAATAGTTTCTCTCCAATGATTTTCTGCAGTGTAACTTTGATGATTGTTTAAAGTGTCCTGCTCCATCGTAACATCTAATAAATACAGTATATTTAATTCCAGCTACCAATCTGTCTGGTAACGATTTTCTATTCTTTCTAAATTATTAGAATGGCAGGATATTGCTAAAGTTGAAAAACTATTGGATTTTAAGTTATAACATGAAGACTGTCATCACAAGTGACATCCCTTACTACGCAGTGAGCTATGAAATAATTTTGGATACACAAAAATATAACAAGATACATTGCATGAACTTCTGAAATATAGTTATATTCTAAATAGTATGATATTCCTGAGTAAGCAAATACGTATAGCTGCACCATTTCCTATATCTAATCCTTGTCTTAATGTAAATATGATTAATGATATAATATATATATATATATATTAGAGTTCTTTTAATAATAAATAAAATTTTCACATTAAATTTCTAATGTTCCAACTTACATGCTTCCAGTACATTATGTGCCAATTTCAGTAAAAAAAATCAACATCCTGCTATCCCCTTAGAATAAGTAAAAATTCCCAAATTCTGTTTCCATCTTCCCCTCTCATTTATAACTATTTTTTGCCTTCTTCATTCCTTGCATCTCCTTTATAGCTTTTGAACTTCTTTTAGTTATAGTACCTACTCGTTCGTGGTTACTTCCTATCCTCTTGCTGATTTATTTTTATAAGTTTTCCCTCCTTTTTTCTCTCTTCATTTAATCTTTGTATCTATCATTCTTCTGTTTCTTTCACCCTTCTCTTTCTTTTTCTTTCTTTCTCTCTCTCTCTCTCTCTCTCTCTCACACACACACACACACTTCCCAATTTCTCTCTTTATATCTCTTTGTCTCTCATTTGTTTCCATTCTCTCTCTCTCTCTCTCTCTCTCTCTCTCTCTCTCTCTCTCTCTCTCTCTCTCTCTCTCTCTCTCTCTGTCTTTAATTGACGTCCTTTCTCTTATTCTCTAGTTTCTTTCATTTCTCCTTTTTTATCTCATCTAAGGCACTTCTTTCTTATGATGGCACGTACTCGCGATGTCAGTATATCTACCTTAAGGACGAAGCTTTTCCATTTTTTGCGGGAGCCAATCTAAGAACTATTCATAATATTGTGCTATGTTCATGGAGGATTGTGCACTCATGTAGTTACACACGCGCACATACATACATACACACACACACACACCATCACACACACACACACAAAACTTGCCGGCACGGTGTACCGATGTATGGCGCCGTGGAGGATTGTTTGGCAATGAATAGGCCAAATTTGAATCCAGGTTAAGACATGGATTTTCATTTGAACTTGATCTTTTATCTATTTCGCCTACCCTTCTTCATCATCGTAATTAGCCTACAGATGTGGAAGAGTGACATAAAATTACGCAAATGCAAATATATGCTTATTTTGGTAGTAAGTGTGGCTAGCTAGCACCTTATGTCGTTCGTAGTTTGAGGGAAATACATGTAGCAAGTGCAGCAAACTGTTACATCGAATGGATCAGAATTACAGCAAAGGAAATGACTTTGGATGATGCAGCTGAAGAAGTACAAAATGACAGATATTGATAAGTATTTTTAGGAATATGATGGCATGCTCATGAAAAAACTCTTGGGCCAGTTTTCATAAAAAAAAATCGATCGAAAACAGTAAAAGATGACAAAATATGGGATAGGGAGCAATCTAAGATTTAGAAGTATCTCTAAGCTGTCAGTTTACCAGCAGCAGCCACCAGAACAGTTCTCAAATATCTTTAGCCGGGCCACGTTGCGGAGTGGTTAGCATATCGCGATATGACACCAGGGATCCCGGGTTCGAATCTCGACAGAATAGACCTTTGGTTTAAATGTACAAGAATATTTTTTTTAAAAAAATTGTACAGTAGAATCCATGAGTATTACCGTGCAAATTGTCCTTGACTATATTCAATAGTTTTTTTCGTATATCCTATGTGTTTTTAAGCGATTGATTTTTATGTACGTTGGTGCAGAAGTTGTCAACAGCTTGTTTTGAGTTTTCTTTTAATTCTTGAAGCTCTCATTGGGTCAAATAAAGTGCACGAACATGGTGATGGACAATTTGCACGGTAATACTCATGGATCCCACTGTACAAGTTTAAGTTTTATTTGCACATTCCATGATGCTTTCTCGACGTGAAAAACATCTACTTGCGAGTGCACAGTAGCAAGAAAACTAGAAGCGGAAAGTCTTAACATTATCAAACTCTAATAAATAAAGAATTATGATTGGTTCGATTGCAAATCCGTATGTAAATAAAATAACATCATAGAGCTCTTATTCTTTTCAAGTTATTTGATATTATGTCTTGTATATTGTTTCCAGCTTAACACAAAACAGCAACTATTTCTAATGATTATACACATTACAAATCCCAAACAATCAAAGTCATATTCTGAATTAAATATGTAAATTGATTCGAGATTTCCAAATATGCATTAATGATTATTGAAGTTTAGAGTCTTATTTAATAATAAACATAACGCGAACTGCTTGCTTCATACTAATAACGCTTATAACGCCACATAGTGATAAAACAAATTGCAATAGCCAAGACAATGACGCCATATTTTTCTTATAAGTTCTAAAGCATTAAGAAAGATTAAAATATCGAGTGATCGTAATTATACTGAGAAACCGTGGTATATACGAACTTTTGATTCTGAAAAAATACAGAAGAATCAATAGTTAGAAAAAAATTAGCATGATGCAACACAGTGATATTTCATTGAACAACACATGCGACTATAGTCACGGATTGATTTGACCTGCATTTTCAACGAAATCGAATTTCGGTCATGCATTATGCAAAATATTTCAGATTAGAAGTTAGTTCGCGTAGAAACTTCGCAGGTCGAAGTTCCGCATCAGCAAGCGTGAATGCACCGAAGTGTGCAAGAATTTTTAAACCATTCCATCATTCACATTCATGTACCTAAATATTTGAACATAATCGCTCCAACGTAATTTCCTACCATTTACCTACCCTGTACCTTATCTTTGTTAATTTGGTTGTGTTGTGTCTTTAGTTACTTGGTTCTCGTTGTGAATTGCACTTGCAGAACACAAATCATTCTGTGGGAAGCCATCATATGTAGGTAAGCACTACAAGAGGGTAGTTTGTCGAAGTAAATATTATTTAAGAAATTTAATGATAACCAGTAAAGTTACTCTGCAATTATTATTCATTACTACTGTAACTATAGAAATGTCATTGGTGTATTAATTTATTTTATATTAATTTTGTTGAAAAAAAATTCAAATCACCCGGAACAGTGGGGCAAAACAAGGTGTACATGTTAATGATATGAGAAATGACTGAATCCCAAACTTGTTCGCAACACAACCAACTTTTTTAGTGTACATGGTTATACGTAAGGCTCATTGACAAAAATCACATTTAAAATAAATGTCTTCCTCCACACCACTGCAATCGTCACGGGCCCAGCCGAGCTACCTAGTTCTCCACCGCCTGACGTTCCCGGTTCCACCTCAAAAGTATAGGTCATGAAAATCGCGCCGTGGATAAACTTATAAAGATTGTAACGATTGATAAATTTTGGTAAATTTCTTTATTATTCAAATTACCTTTCGATAGCCCTCGTATAAATTATTTTGTAGTCTAATCTTTTTGAATGTATATTTTATACTTGTTAAAATTATAACGCAGTTTCTGCCAAGCGAAAAAGAACGCAATGCAAGTTGAAGCTTGCATTCTTTTTCTTTCTAGAGCCCGGAAGTTCAGGCATTTATTTTCGTTAAAATAGGCAGGCAGAAAGGCATTTATAATGTGGTAAATAGGCACTAAAAATAAAAAAAAGCCAAATTAACCGAAAAAAGGCACATTTAGAAGTCGCTTACTTTTATCTATAATTTCTGGCAAAATGTTAAAATCTAAATTGGGAAGAGCATTTCAATTTTCTCCGTCTTGATTGCACATAACTACAAGGTGCTTTTTAAGTTCTAAACATTCATTGATAGTCGTCTGTCAGAGAGAATGTTTTTGATAATAGAAAATGATCTTTCTACTTCGACAGAAGTTATTGGAGCATACATATAACAAGCTAATGTAGCTGGACTCATTTTGGTAACAGCATTTTCACCTTTTAGAATATCACAAATTGTTTTCAATTGTTTCAAGTCCTCATTTGCACTCACTACCCGTTAGCACTTTTCCGCAACAGCTGACCCCTTTTCTCCTGGCGCTTCCATCATCTGCTGCATAGATTCCTCGAAGATTTTCATGGATGCTATAATTGTAATTGTCTCTGGCAATGCACCATAATGTGCAAAAGTAAACTTGAATAGCACAGGAGTTTTTTCACTTCACGAATTGAAGCCGCTTCATTTTCTGGAAGAGCATCGATCACCTCACTGATTTTTTGAAGGTTGTTAGCATAATATATAGCTGCTGATATCCAGGTTCCCTATCTCGTCAAGATTGGTTGCTGAGGTAAACTAAGCTCAATCGCAAATTCCTGAAATTTTCGGGTCAACCTGTCCACTTCAGCAGTCAATCATGCACAAGAAATGTTAACCGAAAGGCAATATCCTGACTCAGCATGAAATATCTACTTTTTTCTCACACTTTTCTCCTTCAGCAATGTTGAAACATGCATGAGTTCAATATTACTTAAATAAGGCGAAAATTATTCACATAATAAACGGAAGAAAAATAAATGCCAACAACGTTTTTTGGGAGAAAAATAATTTATATACACATTTTTTTTAAAAAAAATGTCAAATTTCATTGAAAAAGGCAAAAAAAGGTATTATAATTAAAAATAGGCAGTGGGGTCCCAAATAGGCAAAATAGGCAAAATGAAAAGGCTTCGAAAACATTCGAAACAACATAAGAAACGTATATTCGGAAATGCCAAACTTCCGGGCTCTACTTATCAACAATGGGTTCTTTTTCATTCGGCGCTGCGAGGTTTTGTAAGTAACTTTAGCATTCATTGTGTTTCTCGATATGCCTTTTTGGAAGGGGTAATTGTTTAGGCTAAAAATAACTTTGAGTATGTCCAAATCTTTTGTTCAGGGAATAGAATTGCGCAATCCCGCGAGTATAAATACCAGTCGTTTCGCTGGCAAAATAATCAGTATAGCAGTAGATTCCGGAATCTTTAGGTGATTAAATCGCTTGTCGAGGCCTAGGGCTGGGAGAATACGGGCGTTGTGTGGGGAGTGGATGGTCAGCTCTCCCTTCCACAATGTCCGAGGTTTTCCGTAAGCCACCTTTCAGGATTTGTGCTGGTCAGCAAGATCCTTAAAGGGGATTTTGGCAGGCTTATAAATAATTAATTCATATAAATATTTAATTTTAATAATTTAAACTTCGAAATTATTCATAAATTTTAAATCCTGTCGAAGTTGGCACTGGTCAGTGTGGCTCCGATGTAAATTCAAATTAAATAAATTAGGCTCATCAAAGATATACATCCTTCTCGTCGAGCTATTTTTTTATGCTAAATCATTCTGAATTCTCCTGGTCAGGAGGTTCAATTAAATACATTTTATTCTTTTTTAGTTTAATTCGAGAGCATACCTCTGGTCAGAGGGTGCCTTTTAAATCTCACAGCTTATATAGTTTTCATGTCCGTTTTAAAGTCTGAATATCCGGAAAGTTGAGGAAGGTTTATGGTTTCTCTTATTTAGGTTTATATTTGAAGTAATTTTGAAACAGCTATAATAGGTGACCGGTCGAGTATATGTTTTTCTAGAAATCATTTAATGTAAAAGTCTATTGTTTTGCTTTTGCAATGTGAGTAGCCAAAAAGGGTAGACATAGAGTCCCCTATTATGTTAAGGAATTCCACTTGGACATTTGTAATTTATGGCCGAGATATGGCTTTGATATTGGGTAGAGAAAGGCTCCCCTTATATTTTGTTATGAATGTTTTTGGAGGTTGACCCTGAAGATGGTAGTTTACCTCATGAGTTCTAGAGAACATAATGCAGATGTGAAAATATGACAAGCACGAATAGAAATTTACGGAAAGATGTTATGCATATTTTTCTTTGGTTTTGGTTAATAGTAATTTTGTCGACCTTTAGTTAATAATTTGTCACCCGCTATTTCAAACCAAGTTAAAGCTGTGTTAGTTCTATGATGGGATATGGACATGTTATATAAGAGAGTGCTCTCTGGGTTTTATGTTTACTCTACAGCAAGTTTCAGTCTATGTGACGGAAGACGTTGTGATCTAAATTTTATCTTGGCATTGTTGTAGTTTTCCTTTTGATCAGAAGTTTGTATATTTTTCTTTTAACTTAACTATGTTTGAATTTGTGAATAAGTTGATTAAGGTTTAAACGGAGAACCTTCTCTCATGTTAATTTTGGAAAGTTTATTGGAAATTTGAGATGTAAATAAATTTGTAATCGGTAACGGGTATTTCCCTATAATAAATTTGGTTTATAAGTACAAATTAAATGGCCACCTTTTGGTTTGATGAGGTGTCCCGCCGTCACTGGTCAGTGAGGCGGAGGCTTTATTAACCCATGAGATGTCAGTTTAGATTATGCTGATTTCGCTCGCGACTCGCATGCGTATCCTCACTGGTCAGTGGGATGCGGGTGCGATCACCGCGGAATTTTAAGCGTAAGGATAGTTACCTTATTTTAGAGTTCTTGGTTAAGTAAACATATTTTTTAAAAAATATTTTTATTATTCAAAAGCAGACCCTTACCCGAACTTTGGGATGCGGGCTCTCATGCCCCGCAGGAACTGAGCATAGTCGTGGCATGTATATCTATTACAACAGAAAGACAATTGGTAGGCAGCGACGCCCGGTCTGGGTCTTTCGAGGGGACCGAGCCGGTGTGTCGTGTGCCTTGTCAACGGGCTGACGGCCTTTGTTTGTTGTAAGTGGAGCCCATAACGTGGGGGCTAACCAGTTGTTTGTTGCAAGATGTCAGGCACATTCATTTAGTGTAACATAAATAAATCCTCATGAGATACGCAACACACTGTAATATTTACATGTTCAGTCATTGAAGCTGTGCCTGCGTAAGAATCGGTGCCAAACAGACAATCATCGAAACGAAAATTCAGGTAAACACAAAATCAAATGCTGACGCTAAATGAATGCTTGCAAGGAGGCGCTGTCACGGTCGCTCCTCCTTCTTTACTAGTTGAACATAGTTCATTTGGCACTCCCTAGAAAGCAGCACTAATCAAGCGGGAAAAATGACACCGGCTACACCCGACCTTCCGGTATTACCCAGCTTTCTTCTACTAGCGCCACCGTGGATGGGAATGAGATAAAGAAAATGACAGAATCCCCCCCTTCCCAAATAAGAACAGGCATTATCTGTCTGGTCAGTTTAATAATCTATCAGATTATCCAAATATTCACTCTTTGATTTAATACATTAGAAACTAAATATAAACAATAACACATAACTTACACGGGATTAAAAGGAGAGCCTCTGATTTCGGATATGTAAACTTTTTATACGGAGACCAGTCTCGTCTTCAGTTGCATATAAACAAAATTCGGCCTGTGCATGGGACCAGTGGCCACCCACAATCGTGCAGAAATTGGGGAGCTACGGATGAGTAGCGTAACGAGGTCACTGAAACCAACAACAACGACTGGGCGTTCGTCGTGCCGATCACACTTCACTCCGTAACAGGTTTGATGAGCTCCCACCTCGGCAGGAAGGAGTGAGGCCGGATGGCAGTAGGCAGTAGGTAGGCCCTGGCCCTCATGGGCTGTTGCGCCATAGATTATTATTATTATTATTATTATAGTGCACAAGTACATCTACACACACGCAAGGCGAAAGTATATGGGGTATAATTATTCAGTTTGTAAAAGTACGCTTTCAACAGTTGTATCTTATGAGCTTTCATCTTCATCTTCGCGATTATCCGAAAGTGACAGAAAAGCAAAGTAAAATAAAACAAATTTATGTGAGGTAATTCTTATAGCGACAGTAAAGGTGAAAAATGAAGACTGTCTCTTGTGCATTGCAACGTGAGACGAAGACGCATAGGAGGTGTGCAGGGAGGACTCGACACATTCTCGATCTCGGTCATCCAGGTGGTGCCGTGGTGATCAACAGCACGCTGACTTTACCCCGTCTCCCAGGATTAGACTCGAGTATCAATTTGCCAGAGGCTGGGCTAACCGCAGAATAGCTTTACTTAGGAATATTGTCCAAATAGTTCCCAGCTGAATTACTTGTACACCGAGAATCGAACCTCATTCAGCCTTTCGGACTGAACGGCCGTAGCCACTTTGCGACATAGACTACCCAGTGGACTTCATCTGTGTAACCTAGCAGTGGGAACAGATTTGTAATGATACAACAAAGAAAGTCAAATTATGTTGCTCCATCGCATTGCACAATTTTCCTCATTGTGAAGGATTGTAAGGCATTTGAGTTCTTCACGGAAGGTCAGAATTCAATTCCAAGCCAAGAGTTTTTTTTTATGTCGCAAGCGATGTTTTGCTCAGTAGAAGGTAGTAATCGAAAAGAAGCAAAGTGACTGAATCGTGGTGACGATCGCGCCATCTTCATCCACGATCAGTATGAAAACCTTCAAAGCTGCATACTGGTGTACGCAAGTTTTGTTTCGGAGGGACTCGAATTGTAAAGGAGGAATCTGCGTTGATAATTTCCAAATTAAACATTCGCCTTAAAGGTTGTTCAAAAATATTCTAATATAGCCGAGTTTCAGTTGCAATTCGTTTTTTTCAAAGTTCTTTACTGCTTTCATTTGAAAATTTTGATTTTCTCAAAATTTTGGACGGTCTGTAGCCCATCAGATCCCTCTCTACGTACGCCAATGAAGCAGTACACCTTAATGCTACAGCACAATTGTTAAGGAAGGAACTTCACACTTTAAATTACCTGTGCTTCTACATTGTTACTTAACTTAGGATTCGAAATATATTCGCTTGTTTATACAATGTCAGTGAATACAATCTTGACCTCTTTATCCACCATGTAAGACAGTTTCAAAATCTTACAACATGTAATTGTTCTAAATGTAAGCACGAAGGAGCGTAGTAATTACACCGGTATCAATTTTGTACGCTCTTCATAGTAGATTACATGTATTTCGATGACAATGCAGAAGAATATGTAAATGGCCAATATGGTTCTCCAGCACATTCATGTGCATTAATTTCGCAGGTATAGAGTTCTTAGTTATTGCGTTATTGCCCTCCTCCTATGGCAAAAGATAAATCGCAAGGGTCTTTTCTACGCAGTGCACCACACCATCGATAAGCACAGGTGGAGTAAAGGTAGGGAAGGTCCTTCATATTCAAGCGCAGTGATGTGATCAACACTACTCCCCTCCATCACTCACTGTTCAGAGTAATTTAACAGTGATAATATTGCAAAAGTTTCCCCTGATGTCACCATTCAGGAAATCGAATTCAGGTCTCCCTCATGATAATCAGACACCCTACTGAAGGAACCACAAATTTCCATATGGCACAAAACATGTAAACAAAAATTGGCTTGAGCTATAAATTCGGACTCGTTGATATGGAATTGAGGCGCTAGATTGAAATTCCAATCAAGTCTATTGTTGTTCTCTCGATTTGATCAAACCATCATTCATGCTCATCGTTGATTGTGGCTCTAAATGAGTTGAAAAGTGGTTTCAAATTTCGTGGAATAGAGTGCAAAATCCCATAATCTTCAATTGTCCTACTTTCTTTGAAAATCAACAATAACCTTGAAATGGGCTTGTCAGTGCCGAAGCAATTTCACCCCACCATGAAAACGGAATATGATATGAATATGACAGGAAAGAATAAGGTATTTAAGGTCGAAAAAGAAGAAATCGATATGGGAAGCACATAAGATATTGTTTCACCCTTAAAATAAGTTTAATTGAAGCATATTGGCAAGAAATAATTTATTTGGCGTTACCAGTCTGGAGGTACTGTTCTATTAAGACTATTTAACAAAACTGGAACTTGGAAACGCCGAGAGTCAGACAACAATGTACCGAAAGGGGTGTCCCCAGAACATATGCGAAACTAGCAACGATGCGCAAGGAACATCGGCACTTACCTTGTGGGGAATATCCAAGCTCGCATATGCGATCTTGAAGCTTGTTTGCACTTCTCAGTAAGTTCATTGTTCGAGGATATCATTCTAAGCCATTGCTAAATGAGGAAATTCATAATAAAATCTTTCCCCGTTCAAGTGATTTACGCATCTACTATCAGCGTCGCATCATATCGATTCCGAATTGGGTTTTCTTCCAAAAAGAACCAATCACTTTTAGGCACTGTACACATCACACCATCACTGAACATAATATGATTGTTTCACTATTACTCCACACTTTATTGTTGCCGCTAATGCTCAATAATTACCGAAAGTGTCTGCTCTTACGACTGTGCTTTTCCTACAAAGTCACTGATTTAATATTTTTGAAAGTTGTTTTCTACATGCTTTTGTCCACAGAAAATCCATGAAAGACGTTCCTGGAACTGGGTCAAACAATATATTCTTTGAGAGTAGCATTTTCGCGCGTAAACGGGGGCATCTCTTAAACTTATTCACCGTTAAAATCAGACAGATACGTCGTAATGATTTATATATACGGGCAAATGCCCCAGGGAATCGTCAAATGTTAATACCGCTTGACCTATTCTCGCCCAACGGCGCACAGTTCCATTCCCCGAAATGTCGATACTCGAACTGTCCTCACGCGAAGCGACGGTCGTTTGCGGGCGAGACGCTGCTTGCTGCCTGCCCCTTTCGCTACAAGCAACACACTGGACTCGCTTGGATCCCAATCGCGCAAGACTCGTCACGGTGCGCCGCAGGCTGTCGCAAAAAAGGGTGGGGTTTGGTTGGTTCTCGAGTTGGAGGGAATCGACGCTAGCGCCAATGTGAGCTACTCTCGGTGGGGAATGCCAGGAATATCATTACACACCCCATCCTTACGACCTCGAGCTCGTGTTCGGATTTTACATTAGTGGTGGAGCATTCCGAGGAGCCCCAGTAAACGATATGGATTTCTTTCTCGGAATGAAACTGTTTTAAGTTTCGCACCGAATTACCTACCGAGAGACGAAGTTGTTCGTTATCGCTTGCCATCTGAATTTCCTTTTCTGTTACCTGTTCAATTGGACACAACAGTTCAATTCGTTCTCCTCCCCATCTGGAAATAAAGAAAGTTTCTATTAAAAATAGAAAGAATATTACAAAGTGTGATGTTCCTTTAATTCGGAAGCGACAAGATTACTACGTGACGGTAGCTGTCTAATCCCCGTGTGCGGCAGAGTTATGGGACTCTCCTTTAGGTTACGCTTTTCTCTGGAAAATGTTGAAAAAATTAAAGATAATTTTTTACCTTTACGAAAGTGTATTCTAGTTCTCTCATGAATAAGATCACTTGCAACTAAATATTATCTGTATTGTCACAAACACAATTACAATATAACGAAATTTTTGTCTGTTAAAATATTCAATTACACACTTATCACATATTTTTACATCTCACAACTAACTTTCTGTGTTCTCACCCTACTGTTGTCCTGGCAACGAATCAACAACAGATATATCTGTGCCAAATGGATACTTTTAGAAATGTCTACAAACCGGAAATGGCTTCCGCTTGTGATATCGCCTTTAATCCAAACAAATCAAAAAATAATAAGTTTGATAACACAAGAAATAAAACATACTAATGGAAATATAAATAAAATATATACATGTTGAAAATGTACAAGGCGTAGCAAAAGTTCTATATTCGTTTGAGCTACATATTTCAGTCTGTAGGTTCAGCAGCGGATCTCATTCGATCTTTCTCGTGCTAAACTGTTCCGGCCCAAGAAAGAGTGAGGAACCATCCTCAGCGCTTTACATGTGGGCGTAAGCAGGGGTGAAGCGATGGAGCTACAGCTTTCCCAAAATCTTGAGAAAATTAAAATTTTCAATTGAGAACAGTAAAGAACTCGCCGAAACCAGAGTGGTAAATGGCTTCCCCCTAATATGACTTCCAATTATCATTTTTGTATGTGAATAATTTTGAATACGAAGGGTAAAATGGTAGTTTTGGATTTTTTTATCCCATCCTTCCTAGAACATAGCTACGTAATCTTGGCCTTCACAATTCGAACACCCTTGGAAAAATCGCCCTATGCACGCTAGTGGATCATTTTTTTAGGGAACATGGAATAGCATGAATGGGTTTATTTCTGAAGTAAGGTCTACCCATATTTAACATGGTGTGACACAATGTGGTAAAAATCGGTTTTGGGCCTACTTATTTAGAGTATCTCAAGCCCCTCCCCTCCAGTAGAAATTTAGACGAACTAAATCGTAACTCAAATATCGATGCTACCTACAGTCCATCTCACATGTACAAGTTTGGGCACCTCTCAAATACTCTCGAGAAACGGGATCTAGTACAATTGAAGAACGCCAATATTCGTTCGAACCCACTGCGGTTGACGGTTGATCTTAGGACGCCTGAAAAATTACATCGATAGTCAAGCTTCCTTCGTAACTAAACTTCTGGAATAAATTAGCCATCACACAACAATCGTAACATTATTCTCTTCGTTAATATTATTGGAGAGTTCTCTTTGTTGCTTTCAATGCAGCTTCACATCTTTCATCAAACATTTTCATGCATAAACTTAACAATTAGAAATATAATAAAATATGTCGAAAAAATAGATGAACTATTTACGTATTCACATTCTTCCCGCAACTGTTGGCTACGCCATTTTAATGGTTCATTGTGAAATATAAATAGAATTGTGTTTTAAAAGGAGCATACAAATAGAGAGAATGATAAAAATAATGATAGAATAGGAAAAATAATAAACCTGATATAAGTACTTATTAGCGAGAGAATAGGAGATCAAACGAGAAGGAAGAAAGAAGATAAAAGATACGGAAATAGAGAGAGAGAGAGAGAGAGAGAGAGAGAGAGAAAGAGAGAGATAGACAGAGAGAGAGAGAGAAAGATATATATATATATATATATATATATATATATATATATATATATATATATATATATATAGAGAGAGAGAGAGAGAGAGAGAGAGAGAGAGAGAGAAAGATACTACGCAACCTCGAAAATGAGAGATACTGAGAAGGAAAGCGAGAGTTGAGGAAACAGAGAGAGAGAGAAATAACTGAAATAAAACAAACTTAAGGAAGAGATAGAAGGAGAAAAAGAGAAAAAAAGGAAATAAAGAGGGGGATAGAGAGTGTGTGTGTGTGTGTGTGAGAGAGAGAGAGAGTTGAAAGACAAACTGGAGGAGGAGGTAGAGGAAGAATATAGTGAGAGATAAGGAAATAGAGCGAGCGAGAGAGAGAGAGGGGGAGGGAGAGAGAGAGAGAGAGGGGGGGGGCAGACAGAAATTAAACGAGGCAACACCGCATAGAGCGATGTCCGTTAAAACGTGGGAACTGTGGGCTGTCACTACGATTTAGTAAGTGCGGAATTGCCATGTTCCACATATATCTTTACTCCGTTCAATAAAAACTGCATAAAATCGGTTTTCCAATGTCAATTGACAATGATAATGCGTTTTATAAACATATGCAAATAGCTTTTAAACAAGACAACGTTATTTCGCAACATTGATAAGAACGTTTTTTTGATAAATTTTAGAAATCTGAAAGTTAAGAATTGTTTCTTAACTTTCTGCCTGAACCGTACTAAAATTTCCTCACGATCGAATTGGCTTTTTCCTCAACTGGGGCAAGAATAACAAAACGTCAAGACGGCGCACGCTTCTTAACGAAGTACAGGAATTGTTGAATAAAGTCACACCCCCCCCCCCCTTTTACGCCGGATCGGTCGTCATGGTAAGGATGAGAGTTTCTTCTGCAGTGTTCTCCAGGGTCTCCCGACCTCACCCCTCGTGATTTATTTTTGTGTGGTTATGTAGAAGATCGTGTCTATGTGCCGGCACTACCTGCCAGCCTACCTGAATTGAGACGAAGAATTGTTGCAGTCGATTACAGCAGATATGCTAACCTCAGTGTAGGAAAAAATGGACTACTGTCTGGATGTGCGCCGTGTCACATTGAATACCTGTAACGTGTGTAATGAAAACTCTTCTTGAGTTTTTCTTCCATCTCAAGTATGATTCATTATTGTATTGAGAAAATACACATGCTTATATCTCCGATATTGATTTGTGTACACCCTGTATAGTGTGCGGAACGACAAATACTGTATTCATATCATAAACCTTGTCAAAGTCTGAGCGGTATTTAGGCCTCCCCGATGGCGCAGTGCTATCGTCGTCGCCTTGTAATCAATGGGTCCCGGGTTCGATACCTGGTGGAGGCACATAGTGGTTCGGATCCCACTTTAAACTGTACGTCCAGTCCCGATTAGCCTTACTGTACATAAATTGGAGTTAAAACACCAACTTAATCAATCAATAAATAAATCAAACCATTGAATAATATTGGTAATTTCTTTGCGGATGTCACGTTTCAGTTCTTCCAGGATGTTAGTGTTGCTCACGGGACGGGACATGTCCCGTCACGTCTCGTGTCTCGTCTCGAAAACGAGACGAGACACGAGACGGGACAAACCTTTTGAAATTCGAGACGGAACGAGACGCAATGCCTGTCTCGTCTCGTTTTCGAGACGAGACACGAGACGGGACGGGACGGCGTTTGAAAAGTCTCGTCTCGTCTCGAATGTCCCGAAAAAATAATAGAAAAATATTTAATCAGTTGCAAATACTTGTTTGCTTGGAATAAAGTATTTAAATTAGATACGTTGATAAGCGTGTATTAAGTCAAAAGAAAACTATTCTATTGAGAGTAATGAATGAATCGAATACCTAAACTTATTTTCAATACTCTTTCGAAACACAGCGATACTACCAATTTTTTTTAAAAAAATTATTTCAGATTAATAATTTTATGTTACGATGGCACTCCAGATACTAAAACAATTCTGAATAACATCAAGTAAAATGGCAGGTAGAGAAGGTGGAAGGAAGGGCCAAAACATCGTGGAGTATCTGAGTCCGAGATTTATCTTATAAACATAGTCTCAGCTCTATAGGTTGGAAAGATAAATGGACCGACGGATAAGGTTTATTATTATTATTATTTAATTTTTATATCAAAGGTTGTACAGAAGTGAATGTTAATAGGAAGTAGGAAAAACATTGTATAAGTATTTATTTCTCATCTCGTGTGCGAGCCGGCCTCCCCGATGGCGCAGTGGCAGCGTCGTCGCTTTGTAACCGGGTTCGATACCCGGTGGAGGCACAAGTGTTTCGGATCCCACTTTAAACTGTAGGTCCAGTCCCGATTAGCCTTACTGTGCATAAAGTGGACTTAAACCACCAAATCAATCAATCAATCGTGTGCGAGCCATAGGCTCTGCACACTACATCTACTCTTATTACACAACTATGATTCCCTACAGACTACACTATCCGTTACATTCCGTATAGATGTTAACATAGCAGTTCTGGTAAATCAACACTTATTCCTCTTCCTCATCCCTTCTCTGTACAGCACTTCTTTCCCCCCTAAATACGCCCCCACTTTTTACAATAGTTATATGCTCCTTTGCACTACAATTGATTCGAACACTCTCTCCAAGCTTATGTTGTTTAGCTTCTCCTCCTGCAACGCGCGTGTCCTAACATAAGAATAAATGTTCGGGCTTATCATTACTATTGTGTAATACGCATTTATATCTCCCTTCCTCGTTTTCTACTATATCGTGTATCCATCCCCCAGCCTCATCCATGTCAACCACTTTCTTGCCACCATGCTCACCTTCTTGATGTACGCTACTTGTCCCCATTCCCGGAACTACCCCTTCTTTGAAGTTCGAGCGATCTCTTAGTTTCACATTCCGCTATTATTTCCTGCCTATCGATATCTTCTAATATTTGTTTTACTAATTGCAATGTCCCCTGGTCGACATGGCCCCCCTCCAATATCCATCCCAGTCCAATTTCGTACAGTTTACCTCTGATCTCTTTCGCCCATGTTCCCATTTAATCTCCTTGTACCTGTTGCATCAGCTCTTGCCATTTTACCGAGTTCTCCCTTCTCGATATTAATGTTGCCCAGTATTTAACCCTTCTGAACATATCCCAGGTATGCTCCCTGACCAGTCCAAGTTCCCGTAGTACGCCGCAGTTTGCAGTGCCCATGCTGATATGCAAAGCCCTCTTGTAAAATTTGCATTGGATTCTGTTTAGTACATGGCCCCCCTTTGCTCCCCACATCTTCCTTCCGTACCCTATTGACATTTTCCACAAAATGTATATCGTATTTCTCCAATTTCCATACTGTCCGCATTATTTCATTTGTTATTAAACCAGTCTTTCCTTGTACCGTTTGCATATGTCTTGTCCACGTCCCTGCCATAGTGAAAACTAGACCCAAGTATTTTATTCTTTTTATCCTTTCTAATTCTTGCTTTCTGAAAGTCCACCTTTCGTCTTTTCCATATACAAATCCGTTTTGTACACCAAAATTTTTGTTTTTTTTTAAGATATACTTGCAGTTTGGATTCTCTGCTGTATTTTTCCAACCCGTCCAGAGCCCTTTGTAGGCTGGTATTTGTCTCCGAGATCAGAACCATGTCACCTGCGAACAGGAGCGCCGGTACCCTTGTCGTACCCACAATGGGGATGTCGGCTTGTTCACTCTTTATATACGCCACTATATAATATATTGTAGCGTGACGTCGGGTAAGGTACAGGATCGAGTCACGCCGAGACGTAGCTCAGATAAATACGATAGGTCTTAAGTTTGACTTGGCTAACCACCTCTGCCCTTAAGGAAGCTGATGAAGGATTGTTGGGAGCCTGTGATGTTGAACGCTACTCACTCCTTGCTGTAGGTCTGGCCCTCGGCTTCTGGCGTCGGCGACGGTGACAGGTGCCGGCTGGAGAGATCGTAGATGACGAAAAGAGACGGCAGGCTATTCGGCGACTTGTTTTATGGCTTGCAGACTCTTCGGATGGCTTAATCCGGACTGCTTATGGACTTCTCGCTTGTTGCCGCCTCGTAGTGTCGCGATCTCTCAGCAGGCCGTCGTCCTCTTCTCGTCGATTAGTTTGGTGGTGATATTGGAGCGAAGTGAGAGATCGATTTACCGTCTCCAGGGGTTTTATACATTGGATTTGAGTCATAGGTTAGTGGACTTTGCACCTCCACTGTGCACCTGGGGTATCCCTGGATGCTGATGGAAATTTACAGTGGAGGTTCACTCACCCGCTGGCGAGGGCCGTTGCCTTGCTGACTGTGCAGAGCCAAGTGGAAAGTTGTTGTTGCTCGGCTCTGCATCCGGTGGAATGTGGGGTGAATGAGCGTTCAACTTGCGAGCTTCAGAGCGATGTTTGAGGCAAATTAATGTTTCTCCCTTCATGCTCCCAATTCCTTCATCATTCCCCTGGCCAAGATGTATCCACTCTGAGTGGTTACGAAGCAGAGTAGAGATGGTTATGGAGAGTATATTTTGAAATAATAATTGAAGGTACATTGAGTAAAGAAAAATAAAAACCCTGTATATAATAATGTGTAAAAAAAGAAGTTGGAGCTGTCGGTATAGCTGGTACTGCACTAATCTGGCTGCATGTTCAGCTGGAATGCTGACCGCTGGTGGTATGCTGAGCTGCAGGCTGCCTGTGGTCTGCTGGCTACATGTTTATGTGCTTGCTGCATGATGTCTGCATGGTGTCTGGCTGGCTGCAATAGGATGTCTGCTGGCTGGCTGGCTGTATGATGTCTGCTTGATGAGCTGCATGATGAGCTGCAATAAGATATCTTCTGGCGGGCTGGCTGCATGATGTCTCCAATAGATGCCTGCTGGCTGGCTGGCTGCATGTACAGCTGCTCCAGGATGACTGCTGCGCCATGTTGATTACTCGCTGACTGACTGCTGGGTGACTGTCTGCATGCGGAAATTCCGAAGAGATGCTTGAGAAACGCCGTGAGTGTAGCATGGCCAGATGGTGAAGTTGTGCAAGGGGGAGCCGACAAGCGTAGGGAAGGGGAAGTTATAACAAAAGGTGTTCGCCTAAGTGCGGAAGAGTAAAGGTTGGTGTCGAAAGTGACATAAGTGAAATGTCAGGGGTGGGTAGACAGTAGCCATCATCAAAGGTGATACGTGTGGGAAGAGGAGGAGCTAAGCGAGTGGGAGCTGTTAGTTGACGAAGAGTAGGAGGGGGTGGTGGGGAATGTGCGGGACGTTTAGATATAGCAGCCAAGGAAATAGGAGGACTAATAATAGGGATCGAACCTGTCTTAGGAGGAGATGGGGTTCGCCGGTGACAACATGAACAGCAAGAAGTGTGACGTTTTAGACGTAAGTACATGTATATAATGCAAATACAAAGAAGCAGGAGAGCTATGAAAATTAAGAAGAGATAGGAGGTTGTATGTGCAGGAGATTTTACAAGGTCATGAGGGGTAAGTGCACGAGCCTTAGAAGTAAAACATAAGAAAAGGGGAATGTGGAGAAGTTTATATTGGTATATGACACCTAGAGTGAGACATGTGAGCCAGACAAAAATTATAATGATAGGAAAATCCGCATGTCTGTAAAGTGGAGTTATAGGAGGGATGTCAAGAACTTTATATTGGGAGAGGTTAAGGTGAGGGATATGAAATGTCCATTGTTTATGATAAAGAGCCGTTGCATTCACAAGGTGGGAAATTTTATAATGGGTGTCAAGTAGAAAATTGGAATTGTTGGTCCAGGCAGCAGGAAGGATATGAATTGTTCGGTGGATTGTTGAATGATCGAAACCACAAGGAAAAATAGCATGAATTTTGATATCGGGGGTGATAATTACATCTGTACGGCAAGCCATGTGTAACAATACTGCACCGGGTTCGTGAAAAGTGGTAAGATATTAATGTAAAGTGGAGCCATTAGCGTAAAAAAAGGTGATGGTAGGAGGAGGATTAATTATTGCATATACATTTAAATCTAATTTGACCACATCGGTGAGGTGGGAATCGTGACATCTGTAGGTACACACATTCATCGTATCAGCCACGGTTGTTGCTTGGATCAATTTGTAAAGAGAGAAATTGAACCCATCGTGTCTTCCTGTGTGAGAAGGCAGAAGGCACAATTTCTGTGTATGGACCTGACAATTTTCAAGGTCTGTACCACTAATAGTGACAACATTATGAGAATCATCGATGGGGATATACGATGGATTATGCCACACTACGCATGTTAAATTTTGATACGAAAAGGGGACCGGGATTGCTAAATAAAGTTTATATTTCTTCTGAGTGGAAGTGATAGGCACTTTCAACTCAATATTGACAGCATCAGCAGAAATTCTGCATTGGGACAGTGGTATCTGATAATACATGTCAATAAGTGTGAGAGGAATCGCTATATCAAATCCAGTAGGAAGAATATTTTTTTGAATCTTTTTCAAGTCTCGGTGCAATGTTGTTTTAGATACTACATGTTCAGAGAGAAAATGATGTTTACAATTGTTAATGGTATTCTCATATTCAAAAATGGTGAAAATTTGGCTAAGCTGCAAGGTTAGGGTCATAAATTCGATGAGATATGCCTGTGCTTGATGTGCGTCTTTGATTGTTAAATTTTTGAGTTGATTAATTAATGCTTCCTGATTTCTAGCCAAACTATCAGAGTGGTTGATAGGTTCGGAGTGAAGGACATGGTAATGTGGATTAATATATGTTGCACAAGATAAAAAACCAGACGGTGAACAATTAACATATTTAATATAAACTGGACGTTATGTCCGAAACATTCAAATACATTGAACCCATGTTATATCAAGAATATACACAGAATACATCTGCTTATGATTTATCTTCTTCTGGCCGTGAAGTCCATGCCTTGTAGCCATACGCTTAATACCTGGACCGTATCATCCCTCCAGGTGTCCCATAAAAAAAAAAAATCAGGTATGCTGATGACCGTATCGATCTGGTGGGCGGCGAATCCTGGTAGACCTTCTCGGAGACGAGTGAGGTGTGCTAGGACCTGGTCCTGGGTATCCAGCTCTGCCTGGGGTAGGTTCTGGTACTGTTCCACCGGGATTTGTTGAATTTCTATTTGGTATTGTAACGTTGAAGTCGTCGTCATCTGCAGTGTCACGTGAAACACGTCTATTCAACCACCTGGGATGTACCACTCGTTGATTCCATCTTCCAACATTATCTCGTAGAGGATACTATCCCCAAGTCGACGAATGACAACTCCTGGGATGTAATTTGGAGTACCGTGCTTAGGTGATTGAACCCAAACTGCTGAGTTGATGTCGAAAGTACCATATCTCGATGAAGAATCGTTCTGAAACTTTGCTGACTTCCTCGGCTTGAACGCAGATTCACTCGACAGAGGCAGATTGCTTGGTTCCCACCAAAATCTGGGTCGGTGTTTCAAGACCGAAAGTGCTGGCAGGCTTCCTTTTCCACCCAGTCGCGTGTTCCGAAGGATGAAAAGAAGGTTGGCGATCCCCATATCAAGTTCAAGCGTGCTCAGATTGGGTTTGTCAGTTATAAGCTTGACAAGAGCGGTTTTGACAGTACGAACGTATCGTTCGGCTAAGCCGTTGCTAGGGCTGTGATAAGGTGGTGAAGTAACGTGTTTGATGCCATTCTTAAGGCAGAAGTTACGAAATTCGAGAGAAGTGAACGTTGGACCGTTGTCGGATACGATAGTATTTGGTATCCCTAGCGTGGCGCAAGATTGCATAAGCCAGCGGATAGTTTCCTTTGTGTCCAATGTGTGTACAGGCCATACTTCTGTCCACTTGCTGAAGGCGTCTACTATCAGTAGGAACTTACGCCCTGCAAAGAAAAAGTGGTCTATATGCCATCTCTCGTTCACGTACGAAGCGAGAGGCCATGAAGAATGGGGTCCGTTTCGGACCTTAGGAGCGTTTGCTCGGCATGTATTGCAGCTCGCTCCAAAATCCGTAATCTCTGCTGACATGCCTGGCCACCAAAATCTGGATAGACACAACTCTTTCATACGAGTTGAGCCTATGTGTCCATCGTGTAAAACTCTAAGAACTTCATTCCGTTTAACTGTGGGAATGATAAGTCTACCCGACCACATGAGCGTTCCCTGCTCGTACGTAAGGTGAGCTCTTCTTTCGAAGAAAGGCGCGAGCTTCTTCCGTTCGGTAGACGTGTCGTGTTGATCTGGCCAACCATTTACTACACAGGAGACAACCAACTAATGAGAGCAGCGGGTCTTCTGAAGTAGCGTTCTGTATAGAGTCACGTGAAAGAGGAGCTACAGCGTCGTCAATGGACCCGAAATATGCATGAATTTCTTCTTCTCCAGCTGGTATTGTGTCATGTGTATGCGTAGGCAACCTGCTTAGCATGTCAGCTACTTCTACCTTGCTGGAATGAATTATATTATATTGGTATGAAGATAAAAGTAGAGCCCATCTCATCAATCTATTGGATGAATGTTTTGAAATGGCTCGATCCGGAGAAAATATAAACTTTACAGCACGTGCGTTTGTAACAATCTCGAACTTGGATCCGAGTAAAAATTTGTGAAATCGCTTGATACCGTGAACTATGGCTAGAGCTTCTCTCTCTACCTGGGAGTATCTCCGCTCCGTCTCACTGAAGGTGGTAGAAGAGCAGGCGATAGTCTGTAGACCGCTTTCAACTCGATGACACAATTGTGCGCCACAGCCGAAAGGAGAGCCATCAGTGATAAGTACAACTGGCTTTGTTGGGTCGAAAGGCACAATAGGATTTACCTGTCGAAGTTCCGCCATGATGCTGTCGAACTAGTGTTGACAGTTATCGTCCCAGTTCCAAGAGACGTTTTTCTTGAGTAAAGAAAGTAAAAAGTGAAGTTTTGAAGCTAAGTTCGGTACAAACTTTCGATGAAAGTGGATCATGCCGATGAAGGAACGTAATTGTGATTTGTCTTGAGGTGGTGGAGAATTTAGGACGGCCTCCAAGTTCTTGTCTGACGGCCGTATACCAGTGACGTCAATCTTATATCCTAGGTACTCTATAGAGGAGGTTAGGAATTGGCTTTTGCTGGCGCTCGCTTTGACATTGTGTTTGGCCAGACGATTCAGGACATCACACGTGCGTGTGAAGCATTCTTGCAATGTTTCACCTCCGATGATGACGTCATCAAAGTAGAAAGAAACTCCGGGAATGTCATCTAGAATCTTCGCTAGGACCATTTGAAACAGATCTCCACTTATGTTTATGCCAAAAGGTAGTCTGTGAGGTTTATATAAGCCCCAAGGTGTGTTGACGACAGTAATGCGTTTGGCAGCTTCAGAAAGTTCCAACTGTCCGTAAGCCATTTGAACGTCAATTACCGTAAAGTATTTACACCTGGCCAACTTAGAGAAAATATCCTCGACTCTAGCAATGGGAAACTTGACGTTTTCAGTCATTTTATTCACCGTTCCTGAGAAGTCAGTGCAGAGACGAAGTGAGCCATCTTTCTTGGTAACAACGACAAGTGGTGAGGCCCAATCAGAATATTCGACCGGTTCCCATAACCCTACTTTCACTAGATTTTGAATAGAATCCTGAACACGGTCTCGAATACCGTAAGGAACTTCGTAATGTCTACGAAATATCGGTGCAGAGTTGGATCTCAGTGGTATATCGACCAAATAAGGTGCAATTGGCTTGGACAAATCACCATCAAAGATTTTCTCGTATCTAGAAGAAATTTCTCGCCTTAGGTCGTTGGCACCAGCGTTAGTAATAGTACCTTGTACTGTGTTAGTTGAAAGAACACTGGCTGTAACTAATAATCGCCTCCAAGATGGTTGAATAATGTCCAACCATGTACGACCGATCAATGGATATAAAAGTTTCTCCTGACAGAGAAAGACAGGTAAAGTATAATCTCTATTGTCTAAGTATAGTTTGACGGTTGTTTGTGCTGTAACACGTACATATCCTTCGTTTACACCTCGTAATCGTAGGCTAGAATTACATTTCACATAGTGTGGAAACAACTGATCAAAAATCTTCTCGTTGAAAAGAGTAACAGCAGACCCAGTATCTACTTCACATTTAACAATACACTTATTGATTTGGAGATTTATTATGAAGCTATCCGAACTGATTTGGTGCTCCAAAATGTGTTGAGTAGAAGTAACCAGTGTGGAATGATGACTAAGTGCATCAGTGTTGAGATGGTTGAAGCTGAACGTAGACAACTCATCGGATGTAGGGCTCCGTGAGGTTGAACTGGACGTTCTATTCCCGGCTCTATCTTTCTGCTTCTTTCTGCATCGTATATTCCAATGGCCTTGTCGTTTGCAGTAGCTACAGATTGCGTTTCTTGCCGGACATAGACCTTGTGGGTGATTCTTTGCGCAGTTGCCGCACTGGGAGTGAGGATTTTGCTTGGTAGCAGTTGAGTTCTGAGGTTGATTGCGGCTGTTCTGCTTCATTTCTCCCGGGCGCGAACTCGTCGAAGGGTCTGTGTGGTGATCTGGATTCATCCGCGTCAAATTTCTTGAGCTGGTGGCAAAAGTCACAGAATCTGCATTGTACTTATTTGAGAATAATTTAACTTCTCGTTCTAATAACTCACAATGCAAAGCAATTTCTTGACATTTAGCAAAGGAAAGATCACTCTCAGATAATAATCTTTTTCGAGTACTGTCTGATTGTACACCAACAAGGAATTCTTCAACAAGTGCCTCATCTAAATACTGTTCATACACACATTTGGCTGCTTGTTGTTTGATTCTCACTACGAATTGAGTAACTGATTCTCCTTCAGACTGGATGCATTTTCGAAACTTGAACCTCTCTGTAAACTTGTTGGTTTTGGGCCTGAAGTGCTGAACCATTTTGTCGTGAATGACAGCATATGATAGATTACATGGCATTTCAGGAGCCCTAATATTACGAAGTACTTGGAAAGCCTTAGGTCCAATGACTGCTAATAGAACTGCTGCTTTTCTTTCATTTGCCACATTCTGGGCAAGCCAGAGTTGATCAAAACGCATGAAATAACTCTCGATATCTTCATTTTCTTCAGCAAATTCCCTAAATGTAATGTTGAGAGCCATGTTGTAGAAACGTCAAATTACGTTAACTGACAGAAATAACTGGAAAATATAAAAGTTACGATGTGTAACTGAAACTTGCTTTTGCTTAAGCGTGAACAAAATTAGCAAACTGAATGTTACCTGTAAAACACCGTCTTGTTGATTTGCTACATGAAATCGTACTTGTCACTATCCCGTGCCGATATGATTAGAATCCTTCAAATCTTCTGTTCACTGTCCACAGCGCCAAATTGATAGGTTCGGAGTGAAGGACATGGTAATGTGGATTAATATATGTTGCACAAGATAAAAAACCAGACGGTGAACAATTAACATATTTAATATAAACTGGACGTTATGTCCGAAACATTCAAATACATTGAACCCATGATATATCAAGAATATACACAGAATACATCTGCTTATGATTTATCTTCTTCTGGCCGTGAAGTCCATGCCTTGTAGCCATACGCTTAATACCTGGACCGTATCAGTGGTTAGCATATTCAGTAAAAACATCCTCAATCTGATGTTGGAAAGAATTAATTTCACCAGTTAAATTTTGATAGAAAATATGATTAGCTTGCAGTTGTAATTTAATGTTAGATATCGTTTGTTTTACTTCATGAGCATTTTGGAATAAGAGTTTTAGTTGCTTAGTAGTGGCAAAATCACAGCAATAGTTAGCAATGCTACTTATAAAGCCAAGGAGTGCACGTTTTTGTCTAACTACGGAAGTGTTGGGAGTGGGTCGTGTGAAGAGAGAAAGGTGTGAAAAAAGGTGTGAATGAAAATTTTGGAGTTGGACCGCAAGTTTACATTGGTTGGAATCTTCTTTACCTTTGTTGCACATGGCATTATGTAGTGTTGATGGGAAGTGTTGGGGTTTAGGCATTTCTAATTTCACATTATAGTAGATGGGGATGGTATATTGATAAGGGATGGTTCCTGGTACTTCTTTCAGATAAATTCCCGAGATGATTTTCACATGTTCAGTCGCCATGGTGACCGAAAAAATGAGGGAAAAAAAGGAAAGTAGTAACAGTACTGCCATTGTCGTTAGTGAACCCTGAAAGGGACAAAGATACAATTTTAAAACTGAGTTTGCATTAAAAAATATCATGTATTAAGCATGAGATTTGTGATGAAAAAAAATTGTTTTCCGAGTAAGCTACTCAAATAAAAAGGGCACTAATGAGAAATTAGAAAAGAGAAGGAATAACAAGCTGTAATGCAAGAGATTCTCGAGACTGAATAGGTTATAATATAACCTTCTGCATTTTTATTTGTTTGTATTTTATTACCATTTGTTAACGTTTAGCGCTCCGCGATGTATTTGCTCGAGCCGAGGCGATTGCTACATCGTCAGCTGTGCGAGATTCGTCTACGGGTAGGTCGCGCATGCGCATATACTTGTGCGAGTTTTTTTTTTTTTACAATCTGCTTGCTGCAGACAGAAAAATCGCGTTGTCGCTAGCGAGTGGAAAATTCACGTACTCAACCAGTAGTCAGTTGAGAGACTACGTTCCTGATTGGCCGTTTTAACTTTCTACTTCTTTATTATTATTACTTTGTGGAATATTAAAAGTTTATTTTAGTCTTCGAACTTGCTTTGAAAGTTAATTCCCGACTCTTTCATGTGTACAGTGTTGAGGAGGAGGGAACAGGAAGAAGAGGGTAGTACGTGAATCAAAATGGCGGAACTTCCGTTTTTACATGTGCTCGTTCTTGTGTGTGCCTCCGTTGTAAAAAATCGCGTTGCGGAAAAAGAATGCGAAAATACAAGTATTATATTGACATGTGGGTGCGAAAAGAATATTTATAAAGTGTGAATGGACTCTGCAACGGTGAAAAATGGAAAAATTGAATATTTAAGTGACAGACTCGTCCGAGTCAAGGTGCCTTGTTTTCAAACGGTGAATCGTGATAGCTTCAGTTTTCAGTTTGCCACGACCATCGGTGTATTCCACCAAATAGGAATTGGCGTCGTTTTGTGAAATTATTTTCCCTTGAAATTTGTACTAGGACGAAAATGCCTTGGGTACGTGGGGATGATGGGTAGTGTCCAAAATATACACTAATTGTCCAGGGGAGTAGGTCGTTTGTTGTGTCTTTTTGTCGGCACATTGTTTTTGCTGCTCAAATCGCTTTGCTAAATGTTTGTGTGCTAGTTCTCGAGCGGTTTGGACTTGTTCTATTCTCTGTTCATTAGAGTGGATAGTGGTGTTGGGATTAGTGGGGAGAACAGCATCTGCAATTAACCTAGGGTGTTGTCCAAATAGCAAAAAGTAGGGGGAGTTGTTCATGCCAAGATGTGTACTTACATTGTGGGCATGGGTCGCGCTAGCTAAAAGTTCATGCCATTTACCTTGTTTTTGTACCACATAAGTTTTCATGATGGATTTCAAGTAGTGAAAAGATGATTCGACTACACCATTTCTGAAGTGGGCAGCAGTATCAATAAATTTTAATGTGACACCAGTAATTTTGGATAATTCCTGTATTAATTTGCTACAGTTCGGGGAGCTCGTGTCAAGCATAATCGTCTCTGGAAGACCAAAAATTAGAAAAACATGGGAGACAAGAGCATTAGCTATTGAGTTGGCATCAGGGTTGGGGAGGGTTGTAGTTATGGCAAATCTGGTACAATGGTCAACAACAGATAGAAAATATTTGTGTCCTGTGTCAGAGGTTGAAGTCAGTGGTCCACACACGTCAATATGTATTTGACTAAAGGGATGACTAGCGGGTGGGCACGTTTGCAGTGTATGTTGTACGGCTCCGTGAGCTCTTTTTGCTACTTGACATTCAGTGCATTTGCGTACTGCAGCGTACACATATATTTCTTTAGATTAGGCCAATAGTAGCGTAAAGAGAGATGGGAGTATGTTTTAGCAGCACCTTTATGTGCGGCCATCATTTTGTTACAGTGAATTAATTGAAACACTTCTTTTCTTAGTTTTTGGGAATACATAAGTGTCTTCTATAGCCTGGTGAAAATTTAGTGTTCCTATTAAGGATTCCATTGTCAAGAACAAATGAGTAAGCTGTTTTCTCTAATTTGTGATCAGCATCTGGGTGGTTTTCATGAAATTTGATTAATGCTTGTAAGTATGGGTCCTCTCTTTGTGCCGTACCTATGTCAAAGTCATCGGATTGTAACATGAAGACTTGATTTAGTATGTCCTCCTCGTCTGTGTCAAGGGAAGTGTCTTGTGCTGTGTCGTTGGGCAAGGAAGGGGCTGGGCCTACAGGATTCCTCGATTGTGCATCAGCAATACCATTCTGTGATGATGGTATATGGTGGATTTGGAAGTCGAACTCTTGGAAGAAGAGTGATCTTCGAGGAAGGACCCCGGACAACTGTTTGGTGTTCTAAGGTAAGACAATGTATGGTTATCTGTGAAAACTATAAAGGGTGTGTTGATTAAGAAGAATGTGAATGATTTTAGGACATAAAAGGCAGCTGCAATTTCAAGAGAAAAGAGATCTGCTCGTTTCTCAGTGTCTGTAAGGTGTCTGCTGCAGAAGGCTATCGGATGTAGTATTCCATCAGTATCTTTCTGCATCAGACAACCACCCATCTCCCTGGTAGGACGCGTCGATGTATACGCATGAAGTTTGCTTTGGGTCATAAGGTCTAAGAATGGGTGCGGAAATAATTTTGTCTTTTAATGCCTCAAAGCTTATCTAATGCTCTTCATGCCAATGAAAGTTTACTTTCTTTTTGAGTAATTTGAACAAACATTTTGCGGGTTCCGCAAACCCTTGTACATAGCGTCTGATGAAATTGCATATGCCTAGGAAGGATTTCAAATTCTTCTTAGATTTAGGTGGAGGGAATTCTTTGATTGCACGCAGGATGTGATCGGAAATTTGAAATCCCTTTTGCGACACAAGATGGCCTAAGACTGGAATTTCTTCAAAGAAAAATTTACATTTATTTGGCCCTAGTTTCAAAATTGGCTGCACGTAATTTAGCAAAGACTTTATGTAAAACTTGTAACATTGCGTCAACTGAGTTTGTGTAGCAAATTATGTCATCCGTATATGCAGATATCTCGGAACTATCTATGCCAGATAAAGCCATAGACATGACATTGTTCATGACCTGACTACTTGTCTTCAATCCCATTGGCAATACTTCATACTCGTAATTTCCACAATTACTAATTGCAAATGAGGTCATTTTCTTTGACCTTTCTGTTAATTTTACCTGAAAAAATGCCGACTTGAGGTCAAGGGTTGTGTAATATTTATTGCCTGCCATGTCTGCTAAAATGTTATCAATGTTAGGTGTTGGGAGAGAAGAGGGCAGAATAATTTTATTCAGCGCCCGAAAGTCAGACACCACTCGGAACGAATTGTCTCGCTTGCGCACTAAGAGAACTGGGTGTCGGAATGGACTACCTTCTGACCTGCGAATAATGCCATCTTGTAAGAGCTAGTTAAGCTCAATTTTCATTTGCTCTCTAAGATTCAAAGGGATGGGGTATTGTCTCATATAGGGAGGTTGATTGTCGCCAATGTCAATGCCGTTCTCATAAATTGGGGTTGTGGTGAGTTTATCGCCTTTCCAGGCTAAAACATCAGCATAATCAAATACTAACTGTATAATTTTTTGTTTGTCTGCCTCTGATAAGTCAGGGTTAATACTGATGCAAGATGGGTCAAATTTTTGCTGGCTTTCCTTCAGTCTTTCTGTATTGTCTTCTGTGCATGCGTATGTAGTGGTAGTCATATCAGTGTTGGATGCGTCTGTCATGTCTACTAGAATGTCACATGGGGTTGCTTGGCCAAGTGGGGTGTTGGATTTGAGTGTGACTGGTTTCTCTGAGGGGTTACGAATTAGTAATAGAGGGGTAGAAGTGTTAAGGAGAGCATGGGGTATGAGGATATTGTATGTAAGGAGTGTTTCCTGAGAAGGTATGAGTAGTATATTGCGGGGGAGTGGGGGAGTGATGGAAACTGAAACATATGTTCGGGTTCTAGGTTTTAGGGTTAAATTTTCTGGGATTTTTACTAAACTGTGTTGGTTGCTAGTAGGGTGTAGTTTAGAAAAAAAATACATCAGGGATGGTGTAGGTGTGTGATTTTGTGGGAAGGTTATAGTTCGGAATATGACCTAAGCGTCTAAGAGTTAACAGGTTAGTACTAAGTGAAATGTAACAATTTTGTGTCTTCAAGAAGTCATTGCCAAGGAGAGGAGGTAATTCTTTGGATTGAACAACTATAAAAGGGTGGGAGTACCTATATCTTCCTATGTGAAGGGGGAGTATTACAATTTCTGAGATAGGAAGTCTGTTACCAGTGAAGCCTTTAATAATGCTGTGCATTTGAATTTTCTTTGCATTGGGTGGAATTAAATGCTCAGGACAAATAATAATCTGGCTTGCGTTGTCAATCATAATTTCTAGGGGGGTATTATTTACATGAGCTTGAATGAAGAATAGTTTTTTTTTCAAGGATAGGAACTGTGTCAAATTTTGTCTTGCGTGTGGATCCGTCCCATCGATTCACATGGTTTTTCAGTTTAAATCGCCCTTGTTTTCATTGTTTGGGTTATAAAAACAGTCACTGGTAGAGTGATTAGAACGGAAACAAATCTGGCATTGCGAAAACTGTGAATTTTGTCGCCCCCCGACTGAATTATTATTTCCACCTCGAGATATGAAATTACGTGTCATGCCGCGAGTAGAACCTCTGCGATTGCCATTCTCCTGGCCGTAGAAAGTAGGCCGGGTCTGAAATTGATTACTGTTATTTGATTGTATTTGGTCCGCCAGGTTCTGGACAATGTGACACAACGCCTCAACTTTATTTTCTAAGGTTAAAGTTTGCAATTGATTTGTGACTGAATCTAATTGGTTCGCTGTTGGACTGCTAGATGGCAGAACTGCGTTGCAAGACTGTGAAACGGCAGCGCTGGTAGAACTAGTGGACTGCGTGTTTGGAGCTTGACTGGAGGGTAGGGAAGGAGGGGCTGTGGGCTTGGTTTGGACCTGCCATGAGTTGGTCGGGAGAGCTGGTGTTGCTTGATAAGATTGCTGCGGAAGAAAGTTGTATGGAGCTTGAGAGATCTGCGGGAGGAGGGAAGGGGGGGGAATACGTCACAAATGACGAAGCAGGCTGAGGTGTGGGGAAAGGATGCGTGTTGTTGACCTGTGGTTGCGTATAGCTGGGAAACTGAGAGGAGGCTGTTGCGTAAATGGAGTGCATGTACTTAGCCGCATCTATCAGTTTCATCGCTTCACTTTGTTCCTTATTGCGTCTAGCTTGAATCAGCATGTATTGCCTTTCTTGATTCTGCAGATGTGCAATAAGAGAACTTGTGTCGGTGAACTCTTTTTCTCCTATCGCAGCGATGTGTTTAGATCGAAGTCCCGACACAACATAGGAAAGGATTTGAGGGTTCGTGTCTTGCGGGAAGGACGAGATTCTTCTTACGAATTACATAATCATGAATGGGCTGGTTAATTTCCTGCTTTGTCTCTAATAAAATTTGGATAGGCATGCTGACTAAGTGACTGCCTTTAAATAATGAAATTAATTCTTTTTGATTTGCGGAAAGGTGAGGGTGTTGAAGTTTGGCTGCTTCTTGAGATCGTTAAAAAATGTGAGCGCTATGTCTGCGAGGAACAATGGCAACATTTCGCGTTTTTTATTTTCCTCCCACGCCAAAGCGCCCGCATTACTATCGAACTTTTCAAAAACTGCTCAACTTCTTGAGGGTTTTTTCCTGTGAAGGAGGAGGGGTATAAGCCATGGGGTATATTTACTGACATTCTTGACGGGGATGGATTGATAGTATTAGGGGTAGGATTGATGGTGGTAGGGGTGTTAGTTTTAGGTGTACTGGTTTGGGGATCTGGGTGTTTCGTTTTTCGTTTGGGTGTTTCTAGACCACCTAGAAACTGGGGATAATCGTGATGTTGAACCTTGGATCTGATTATTCGGAGGGAAGGAGCGGGGGAATTAATAGCGGAGGCTAAGGAGAGAATCTGGTCAAGAGAACGGTCTAGCTCTTCGTGAAGAATAATTTGGGATTCGTTCATGCGAATTTAGGGAGGGGGAATTTTTATGCACTTATTCACAAGAAATGAAAGATAGTGAGCGGAAGAGAAAATTTACAAGGGGGGGTTTTATAATACGAAGTGTATTATCGAAGTAGAAAAAAAATTCTAGGTTTGCTGCTGTGTGCGGCGGGGATTGTAAATTATGGGGTTGTGAGTGACGTAAAAAAATTAAAATTCTATGCAAATCCACGGACTGGAGCCGGCTATCTCCACCATGTATCGTGACGTCGGGTAAGGTACTGGATCGAGTCACGCCGGGACGTAGCTTAGATAAATACGATAGGTCTTAAGTTTGACTTGGCTAACCACCTCTGCCCTTAAGGAAGCTGATGAAGGATTGTTGGGAGCCTGTGATGTTGAACGCTACTCACCCCTTGCTGTAGGTCTGGCCCTCGGCTTCTGGCGTCGGCGACGGTGACAAGTGCCCGCTGGAGAGATCTTAGATGACGATAAGAGACGGCAGGCTATTCGGCGACTTGTTTTTTGGCTTGCAGATTCTTCGGATGGATTAATCCGGACTGCTTATGGACTTCTCGCTTGTTGCCGCCTCGTAGTGTCGCGATCTCTCAGCAGGCCGTCGTCCTCTTCTCGTCGATTAGTTTGGTGGTGATATTGGAGCGAAGTGAGAGATCGATTTACCGTCTCCAGGGGTTTTATACATTGGATTTGAGTCATAGGTTGGTGGACTTTGCACCTCCACTGTGCACCTGGGGTATCCCTGGATGCAGATGGAAATTTACAGTGGAGGTTCACTCACCCGCTGGCGAGGGCCGTTGCCTTGCTGACTGTGCAGAGCCAAGTGGAAAGTTGTTGTTGCTCGGCTCTGCATCCGGTGGAATGTGGGGTGAATGAGCGTTCAACTTGCGAGCTTCAGAGCGATGTTTGAGGCAAATTAATGTTTCTCCCTTTATGCTCCCAATTCCTTCATCAATATAGAGAGAGTGAAGAGCAGGGGTGACAGAACACATCCTTGCTTTACCTTCGCTTCCGATTTTCGTTTCTCTGTCACTGTATCCACTTGACACCGTACACAGAATTCTACCTTCGAGTATTGTACGAAAAATGGCAGTACAAATTGATGAGGAGATGTTGGGAAAGTTATTAGGGAGTCCAAGATATTAGCAAGACTAAGAGAAGGAGATAATTAGGGATAAATAATCTTGCATTATCCCGCTCCGAGCATTGAGAGCTAAAGAGGAGGAGGAAATACGGGAAATTTGGAAAGAACTAATTTGGTGATTTTAGTGTTTACAGGGAACCATGACAAGATTTTAACACATTATTTGCACGGGTTGCAAAATTATTAGAATGTTATGAAAATTTCGGAAATGTCTTTGTTGAGAAAATTCTTGTTCTTTCCCTCCGGCATTCCACAGGTGGTTGGATTCGATTATTTTACGTCCGTTTAAAGATTATTTCCAATGCTTTTATTTTTATTTAAGGAGAATACTACTCCTTGGATTGTAATAACGAAATACTGAGGCTGAAATACAATACAATAGATTTCAAGTAATGGAAGATAACTAAGTTCTGTATAATTGTCGTAGGAGGAAACTTTGTTCTATGAGGGGACTCCCTGATGGTACAGTGATATCGTCGTCCCCTTGTAATCAAGGGGTCCCGGGTATGATACCCGGTGAAGGCACATAGTGATTAAATCCCACTTTAAACTGTGGGTCCAGTTCCGATTAGCCTTTCTGTAAATCACATGAACGAATGTTGTATCTGTTCTTTTTATTATGTGAATTTAGCCAAGTTATTGAGCAAAATACATGTAATATCTACTGTCTACATTTTCACTCGTTACCAAACAAATTTCACAAAGTAGTTTTTTTTATCAAACTTCAGAGGGACGCTGACAGCAATGCCAGGAAGGGGGGGGGGCGGGAGCTCAGCGCACCCCCTGCCTGGTTACGGCTAGGGTGTATTCCGAGACTATTTTTCGCCGCTCACCTCTGACAGAGGTTTCCGACACCGTTGCTTCAGGGGCAAGGTTGACCTGCAGTAGCGGGTAAGTGCCATAAATCCAGACCTAGGATAAGGTTTATGCAAGGGAGGGTCAATAAAAATTCTGTAATTTGCTTTGCTTGCCGACAGGAAGTTTTGCAGGAACAATAATGCGAGGGACACTTATATAGGATTCTTTTCAGCTGATAGAAAAAGCTGAGAGAAATGGAAAACAGCAGAGTTTGAATGAAAGAAGGACAGTGAACCCCTTGTAAGGTAAACAAGTCCTTTGTATTATTCGCTGACACGCAAGCTTCCATTTCGAAGCTGAGGCTATCAATAGTGAAGTTATTAGAGAGTTGGAAGCAGTGACGACGCCAAAGGGGCGGGGGGCGCCCCAAGTCAGAAACTTTACCCCCCCCCTCCCCGTGTCCTCCAAGTGAATATAATTAAATATCGAATAATAAGAGAGTTCATTTATAAGAGTATGACAATTCTCAACTTTTCAAAGTGGTGTATTCTGCATGATATCACTTTCCTGCTTATAATACCAATTTGACTAAATTTGTTTTAGTATATATTCGAATGTGTGTGTGCGACTTTCGTTCAAGATTCCAGCGCTGACATGGGCATAGGTGATTTCTCATTCATTTACGTCCTGTAATCGTCGCGATTAACCTAAGTTTTAACCAGTTTTAAGAACTGGGAGAAAGCGTTGAATGTGAATGGTATTAAAACATCACGGATATTTTGAGGACCACAAAACATCATCTGTAGTACGAGCAGATTATTCTAATCGTGGGTCGTTAGTGACAACGCTATACCGCGTTTGTTAGAACCTGTCCCGTTTCCCGCGCTAGCGATCTCTCCACAGTTTCGGTGCTAATGAGAAACGAGGACAAAATCGTCTGCTGGGCAGCGAGGAGCGAATGGAAGCCAGAAGAGAGGCGCTTACGTAGACGCTGTTGCGACGTTGCGTATTTTAATTGGCTGCCTGGGTTTGACTTTCCCCAGCACGGAGAAAAGCCAGTGACCAGCTAGCGCGGGAACCGGGACAGGTTGTAACAAACGCGGTTTAATTAGTAAAGTACATTCAAAATTGATTCAAGATTTGGCTGGTTGGTTGATTTGGTGTTTTAAGCCCACTTTATGAACAGTATGGCTAATCTGGACTGGACCTACAGTTTAAAGTGCATGCCTCCACTGGGTATCGAACCCGGGAAAAAATGTGATCGGAGAAAAACCGACACTACATGTCAGTTGTTGTGGATTCATCAAGGTTTCTTACTATTCAGGAACTTGAATTTCGAAATGATGAGCCTGAGGCAAACTTTAACAAAGGGAATTTCTTCGATACTCTTCAAGTTAATTTCAATATGAGGGGATATTATTCGGCAATGTATTGAACTTGAATCTTAAAATGCAATTACACTAAAATTCGATTCAAAACACATTGCGAGCAGGTTCGCTCTCTCTCGTACATATCAAAGTCGAAGAACATCTTCCCACGAACTCCATAGGTGCCTGCAATTGTGTAGCACAGACATACGTTGGAGTGGTAGAGTAAGAGTAAGTAATGCCAGGGTCAGAATATTTCTTTTTCAGATTTTTTATCCTGTGATAACATTTCCCTGAAATGTGAAACACAAATTTTGCCCAAAACTCTTGTGCGTTACAAAGATGGAAAATATAAATTGGCATTTCACAAGGTTCACACTTTAGTTGTATTCTCTGTAACAATACCAATTTCCAATGCAGCGTGTGAATGTGAAAGAACCTTTTCGTCCTTAAAATCTTTGAAAAGGCTTGCTCGAAACGTACCTACATTTTGCAAGAAATTAAACTCTTCGAAGCACATTTTTTTGTCATTTATATTATTATCTTATAACTTGAATATTTATATCAGTAGTTACATCTCATGAAAGACGATGAATTATAAAATTATGAATGTCTTCTAATACTGAAATCGGCCATTAGAGACAACGCAACTTACGAATAAAACAGAATTAATGCCTATAAGGGGGTTCTAAAGCCATGCTAAAGCATAGACCCAAATTTCTAAGGGTTACCGTACAACTAATATAGATTCGGTAAGGAAGAAATTTTCTGATATGAAAGATTGTTTTATTCACAAGAACATGTGAACCTTATAATTCTGTTACGATTGAAGGGATTTAAGTAAATATCAGAAAATATAAGGTCTCCGTCATGTTCAAACTGCTCCGTACAGATGGAGCTGAAGTGGTACTTTTGTTAATACCGGTGCACTTTCTTTCTTTTATGACTAGTATGGAAGATTTCGTGGTGAAACAAAAGATCACATGTTCTTCCCGCAAGCATCTGAAATACTATGTGAAAAAATGAAAACATTTCATACCTTCAGAGAGTAGTGCCTATCATTAAAACTTTTGAAGTTTTGTTTCGTCGCAATATACTCCGTGGTGCAGATTTTAGCCAGCACTATTGCCGATATTTCACGCCGTGTTTTCTAACGATATGCTCAATACAAGTGCGTCGAAATCGTGAAAGTTAAACCAAGTTACCACAGAATAACGAATCCCAGTAAATGTTGGAAGAAGGAAACATCGGAAAGAACTGAAAGGTAAGTCCTTTATTTAAATGGTTGTTGCTTAATCCATCAAAAGTAAAACGTTTGCAATATTCAAGAGTGATGCAGAATGTGTGATTTATTTATATGTTGAGGAAATACCGTCCGATATAATTTCTGTGAGAATATCGCTTCAACGTCTCAACCTTTACAACGCAGCACACATTTTTCCTTACAAACGAAGTTCATAATTCTTTTGAATTGTAAAATCAGAATAGAATGTTATATTAAATTCGGCATAATGCAGGTATTACAGTTTTGTGATTATTACTAGAGCATGAAATACCTTGATATAGATTATATTCTGGCATTAAATCGATATTGCACAAAATGCTCTACTATCGTTTTTGGGAGATTATTTTCGTATTTCACTGGTGCTATTCAAATGTACTGTATCGGAATTTTGTATTACAAATCAGTCGTTCATTATAGTTTCACTTTGTCCTTGTACAAGGTTGGAACGAGTTGTTTCTGACCTGTTTTGAACAAGATTTTTCTCTTTTATGTTTTTGAAACTTGAACACAGTTCATAAAGCTCGCAAATGTTACATGCAATAAGTAGGTAAAGTTGTTAGGTTGGATTGGAATAGATTTATTGTGAGATCCCCGAATTTTGTGCAAGTTCTGGACAACGTTCTGTTATCTTCTTTCACAGAATCAGATCAGAAAACCGGTTTTGTAAGCTGTATAAAACTCATCGGTTTTCTCGTTCTTTCCTAATTTTGAACGCCTTGTAATGGTATCGCAACATTTCCAATAAGTTCAAGCTTTATGTATTTAAAGTGTAAAAGTACACCCAACAGCTAAAAGAGTAAAGTCCTAACAGTCTACCACATATTTTACAAGTGCAAGGCCAATTATTTATTTGTGGGTAAGATTGAGTTATTTTCAGAGAAATCATAATTTGTCCAGATTATGTTACGAATATTTGATTCAATAACCTACTGAAGTCAAAGTCCTATTCATAGGTGTGCGAACGGGGGTGGATAAGGGGGGGGGGGCTCACGAAGGTTCGCAGATTTTTTCCACATAGGAACAAGCAATATATTTTTCAGTGGGGCATATTACCCCGATAATAGTGCTGTCCCTCAAAAACACCACTTGAATTTGAAAATATCTCATACTTGCGTCCCTCCATTACATACGTAATAATTAATGTAAATTACTATGACTGAAATCAAATTATACATGTGAAATATATACTTTTAGGTAGATATTCGTTTTCGAATATCTAGACGTTCCATGCCCCTACGTTATTATACTTTCAACTAGAAATTTTAGTGTAGAGGAATCTTATGACTTATTAAACGATATTGGTTGCAGTGGCGCAACCACAAGGGGGCAGAGTGGCATTGCCTTATCACAACCTTGGACGGAAATCAATTCTAGGAGGGCAAACATTGAATTAAAAGAAAGTAAAACTAGCAGAAATTAAGAGTAGCAGGACAATAGGATACTCAAAATGGAATTAGTTTTCACGTCTTTCTATCATCATTTTTTCCAGACGGCCAGGAGCACTTGTAGGGTGGCACAGAGGGCAATTCCTCCCTCGACTTCAAATTTTATATACAAACAAAAATACATTTCGTAAAATTTTCTTGCTCGTTTCGCTCGCAATATCTGCTTTTCTTACAGTCTTGTCAAGTTCATAGACATAGCTACGGGACGCGGGAGTTGCCCCTAGACGCTGAACAATCTGAATGAGAAAAATTGTAAAAGAGAACGCCATGGCGTCCCGTGATTTTTTTTGCACCATATTAAATCAATACAGTTTTCACTTTGCAAATATTTGGATCGTGAAATCTTCTTGCTCGCTTCGCTCGCAATTTATTTTCTGTAGTTCATTGTAAATTACCAGAGACAGTGTAAGAACAATTAAGTACTTCAGACAGTAGCTCCTGTAACAGCTTGGTTTGGAGGAAAAGGAACGCGCATATTTCAGAGACAATTTATAATATTTTTGCTACTGGTTTGTTATGGGACGGGTGATTGATTATGTAATACACACATATACCCATCAATGCAATATAACTAAAACAGTGAGATAAAGTGAAGTTTCTCTTTCCCGACTAAAATTTCAAGGCTTTGCCCCCCCCCCCTAATCAGAGGGTCTGCGCACGCCTATGGTCATATTTAACATGCACTGTAAAGATAGATCTGAGTCACTGAAGTGAGCTGATACCGTGAATCAAACCTTTTATAATTCTGTTATAAAAGGACCACTTCGTTAAACATTATGGTGCAGTTTAGATAAATTATATTCACATCCACTTACACAACATCTCTAAGTTGTTTTCATTTCATTATTAACTCAACTTGTCTGTGGTTGTAACAATGTAATGAAAATTATTTTTTTCATCTTTGTTAAGTTCATAGTCTCATACACCATATTAACAATATTTTTATTTTCTCCTTTTGCAGATGAACATTTGAGAATCTATTTGATGTGTCTTCTAAGAATACCTTGAAATTTGTAAAAAGGTCAACAGATTTGACTAACAATGGCAACCCAATACCGTGGAAGTTTGTGGATATGCTTCTATGGAATCAAAATCGTCTGTGTGGATTGTTTTAACTGTACACAATTTGCACATACATGGTTGGATGGTGATGTTTTAAAAGTTATCAAGAGTCCAAAATATACTCAAGAAATGATGTTGCAAGACTTCTTAATATCTGGTTGCAAGTAGTCAGCAATTGGGAACGGTATATTTGAGAAACTGAAAATAATGGGAATGGTATAACTTGTTTGTCTTGTCTGTTAAGTTATAGCACACATTCCTTGAAATTTTCGCTAGTTCCAGTTTTGAAGGGTATTTGCCCACAATCTTAGGATATTCATTGCTTTCTGAATGGAATGATGATTTCAAGACAGCAAAAAGCATACGCATCTATGAGAGAACCACATAATGTTGCAGGATGGGCAAGAAGGAGAATGAAGTTACATTGAAAGAAAAATGTTAATGTGAATTTATACGTATATCCCGAATATATAGTTTTAGTAGTCCCTTCATGCAATGATTTTTGAATGATTTGAATTTTATTCTAATGGTAATTATTACCATTTTGTATCTTAGAAAACTTATCTCACAATTCTTATCTGAGTATCTTATCTAAGATATCGACAGTGTGTGGAAAGTTACTTTTCAAAAGTAATTCAAAGTTAATCACTCGAGAAATTAATTCAGTTATAATTACTGTAGCTTTAAAACGTATCTAATTTAGTTACTATTACAATTAATTTATTCTAGATTAGTTATATCTCGTAAGACATGGTTCAGAACATGAAATGCAAGTGCACTATTCATTTCATCACAGATGACCACCAACAATTTAGCATTAAGTTCATATATAATTGAGAACTAAAAGTGGTAAACGTTGTAAGTGGCAAAAGCGAAAGTGTTGGGAAATCGCATCGTTCCGCACATCAGCCCATAAGAACGTGCACACTAGTGACCTCTTTACACGCCCTTTGAACTACGTAGAGGGCTACCAGCCACATTTCACGTTTACCACATTATAAAGCATGGCACATTTCACAGTTTAACGTGGAAAACGGTGTTTGAATTATTGTGGCACTTACAGCGTTTACCAATTTTAGTCTTCAATTATAACTGATGGTGTCCGTGTTGGAGCGGTTAGAACAGCGCGTTACGACGCTAGGAGTCTCTGGTTCGAATCCCGGCATGGGTATGCTTTGTATGTGATCCTTCATAAGTTTCATCATTTATCACTCGTTCTCATAATTTCGATTAGACAAAAATGGCAGAAAAGCATATTAAAATAAACTAAATCAATCAACCACATAATTATAACTAAGTTAATATATTTTATATGTAAATACAGAGGCAATAAAATCCACATCTTTTACTTAAAGATGAAAAAATAATATTCTGTTGTATTTTTGTTGAGCAAACAATGTATTATTCAGAATTACTGTTGAACTGTGGTATACCAATGAGGATTGTTGGAGATTATATAGCCTTATGTCGAAATTATTCTAATTAAAATACACTTGGAGTAGATACATTCTGGTTCTTGGCAATAAATAAGATTGTTCTCGTGGTCTCACGATTTCAAAAATCACTAATTCATCCATTCTTTCAGGCGAGGATATGATTCAACAAATTGTAAAAATGGAACAGAAGAAAATTCCTTTCTATGCCAAAAAAAATAGTAATTGTACACTTCCGTTCACATCAATTGGTACATACTTCAACTGTTCCACCCTATAAAGAGTGACACTTTATGTGAACAGGAGTGTACAACTAACTTCGAAGTTAGTTAATAGTTAGGTGGAAAAATAACTGAATTTCAGGTACTAATTTCATAAAGTAAGTAGTTTACAGTTAATGTTACTCGAAAATGTTACTGTTACTTTCAAAGACAGCTGCAGACCAAACCAGTATAATTCGTGAAGAACTGTGAAACAGGACTTTGGACATTGTGCGGAGGCAACTTGTGTAAAATTGTACTTAAGTATTTTGAAACGAACAAACAATCAATCTGCTGCTCGTTTACCTTTATTCCCGGTTTTCAAATAAAGGCTTCTCCGATGCCGTGGTGGTAAAGTCGTTGCCTTGGAGCTACTCAAGAGGTTCGATACATGGTGGAGGCGCATTGCACAGTGGTTCGGATCCCACTTTAAACGGTAGGTCCAGTCTTGATTAGCCTTTCTGTGCGTAAACATGATTTAAAACATCAATTTAAGTTTTTCAAATAAATAATTTTCTTAAAGTATAGTAATTTGAGATTTAAATTCCATTGTAACACTGTTAAGTCTTGTTTTTCATGTCATTAAAATGTTAACGAATTAAAGTTTTTATAGTATAAAAAATATACATAAAAACGTAACGTTTCCACCCTCTAACAGGGTCTTCGTCAGACGAATATTCACAATTGACAATAAGCAAAGATTATTTGGTCTTATCGTCATCCTGAGAAAATGGAACACTTTTTTGTATCAATTGTAATTCTGAAAGAAAGAAATACATTAGGAAACTGAAATTAACGGCCTTGTGGAAAATTAACATTAATACTTTTAAGCATTTTTCAACAATGTTTATAATTGAAAAAATTGAAAATGTGTTTTATCTTTAATTTCATTTTACTAATACAAGGTGCAGGAAATAATATCTTGCGAATGGTATTTCAACAATGAAAGCACGGTGCGTTGAATACGTTCTACCAAAGAATATTTTGAACAGTCGTTCCATACACAAGAAAAGAACTTCGCCGGAGCAAGCGAACGAAAGCAAGTCTCTGCGCAAGTAGTGACGCGAGACGGCTCTACCAATGAACACGTGAGAGGGAACGGGATTGCGCGGAACGGCGGAAAGCTGCTGTAGTTACCAGCTTTCGCAGCATCGTGTACTGCTTCGCTCTGCCCACTCGATCCCCTTCTCTGCCGCTATGTGCAGCCTTGCTGCAGCAGAGATAGTTGGGACAGAGTATAAAGTCTCCAATCAAAAGTAGAAAGTACTGTCATACAAAATGAAGTGTATAGTCAATGCAGGCACGTATCCAGAAATTCCTTTCGGGGCGAGGGGGGACAATATATTTTTAAGTGGTATAGATAGAACCTCACAGGTGCATATTTAAGGTCAGTGGTGCCATTTTGGTGGGAAAGCGGGGAGGAGGGGGGGCAAGGAAAGTTTACTTTCTCTTGGTAGACAAGGCCTAGCATTAATAGGCCATAGTGCGGAGGCAAAAATGGGGAGCAACTGTCCCCTAAATAATAGCCACCGTTTAAGGCTGCCATTTTTATCACGTGTTTGTCCGTTTCTTCTCATCAGGCAACCAAAACATCTTTGGTGTCTTTGAGTGTCTTCACGAAGCTGTTATACAATGGATGGACAATCCACTCGACGATGCGAGATTCAAACTGTGGGCTGTGAACTGGATGCACACAGTTCTCGAATATTTCTCCCTGATTCGAGCCTGAACACCACTAATGTGTCTTATCTTCCCAGATGCAGCTCTTATAAAAGCTGAAACCCACCAAATTGTTCATATTCAGGCCTAAGCACTCGCAAGTGTTCAAAATTGTCCATCACAGCTTCCGCAGTCTTGTCATATATCGGCACGAAACAAAGGAATTATTCTCGGAGACAGCTGGATCGAGAAACAATTAATGCACAGTGAAAACCCTTCCGTTCTCAACACATCTAATGTTTCGACTTCCAATATGATAAAATGCTCACTCATTTATCTCCAGTGGCGTGATGGGGGTCATAACCCTCCATTGGCCCAGTATTTCTAAAAAAAAAAAATGAAGGTCAAAGGCAGAGAAATATGGCAAAATGAAGACTGACTACCGAGAAAAAGTATACGTAACACCCCCCCCCCCCAATCCCTTCAAAAATCCTGGGTATGCCAGTAGAGCAACCGCACGACATGCCAGAGACCCTGGTTCGGGTCGTCCTATTGGTGGCAGGCTTTGTTTTGCAACTTCTAAATGATGACAAATCTTTACACAATGATCGCGCTCGCTGCGACAACAACAATGAAAACTCAAGAAAAGTTTACGTGTAATATTGTCAATAAAAGGGTTATAGAACATTCTCCGTCTTGCCTCGATAATTACTCTCCTTAAATTATCGTCACATTATTCAAGAAGCCAAAAAACTAATTTATCCAGTGTAAACTGATAAGATTTCCTGCGGGGGCTCGGCCCCCTGATCTCCAACTTGGATACGTGCTATGATCAATAATATGGTTATGGAACATTCTCTACCTTGCTCCGATAACACTGATAAACAATGAAATACTCCTTTAAATAAAACTAAGTGATCTTTATGTATTCAGATGTGCTGATAACTAATATCGTATCCGTTTTCCTGTATCACCTAAATTTTTTGCAGAACACCCACATTTTATAATTTTATGGTTTCAGGTCTCCGCACCCTGTTCCGCATCCGGCTTAACGTTTGGTTCCTAGCAAATGGATAAGAACCTTTTAGTAACCTTGTGTGTTTATGACTGGCACTTAATATTTCGTGGAGAAAACATCTGGCAGTAGAGTAATTTCTTGTTTCTCTGTTAAAATTTGTTCTTTTGTGGGTTAGTCGAGTCTTAACTTCCTTTCCGATAACTTCGCGAGTAGCCGTATTTTATGTTTGTGTATGTTCGTGAAATTGTGAGTGTAATATTGTGAATAGTGAAGTGAAGTGTAAGTTGTATTTTAACAAAACGATAAGAGCATTCATAATTGCTTTTTTAAAGAAATATATTATAACTCAGTTAATGAGTTCGCCATGTCACGCAAATGTGTGAATAACCCGAACTTGTTTTGTTATGTTTGCGGAGAATTTACTCCGAAGTCACAGAGAAATACTATCACTCCTATAGTGAAAAAAGCATATCAGTTGTACTTTGGAAGTAAAGTAGACGAGGAAAAAGCTGGGCACCAGGTAAAATCTGTTGTAATTGTTCGCGAACTTTACGTGGTTGGCTTAATGGCACTCACAAATCAATGCCCTTCAGAAACCCTGTAATACGGACAGAACAGAAAGTTCATACTACGGATTGTTACTTCTGCTTAACAAACATAGTGGGATATAGTTCTAAATCAAAGCATTCTATATTTTATCCTGATGTTCCTTCAGCCAAGAAACCTATGAGTCATGATTTTATACCAATTCCTAAGCCTCCTAAAGAATGGACAGTGGATGAAACAGAACCAAGCAGTGCTTCTCCAGATGACGAACCTGGACCCTCATATTCAAACACCGATCCAAATTTTCCTGATCCAAATATACCTCACTTTATTTCCCAATCAGAAATAAATGATCTAGTCAGAGACCTCAACCTTTCTAAAGTTCAAGCGGAATTATTAGGTTCTTGTCTCCGAGGGTGGAATTTATTACAAGATGATGTTAAGGTGTCATATCAGAAACGCCAACAATCACTGACACATTTTTTTTCTGTTAGTAATGAGTTAACTTACTGCAATGATGTAGAAGGACTTCTGCAAGAACTTGGAAGGTGTCACAACCCAATAGTTTAAAAGTAGTATTGTTGCATAATGGGAATACATACCCATCAGTACCCCTTGCCTATTCTTCCACCATGAAGGAAACATAAAAATATGGATACAATATTAAAAGTGATAAATTATGAAAAATATGGTTGACAAATATGCGGAGACCTCAAAATGATTGGTATACTGTTAGGCATGCAGTCTGGGTTTACAAAATTTTGTTGCTTTCTTTGCGAATTTGACAGCCGGGCAAAAGATAAACATTACAACATTGTGGATTGGCCCATATGAAAAAACTTAATTCTTGGAGAGAAGAGTGTTAGGAATCACCCTCTACTTGAGAAAGACAAGATTTTGTTACCATCGTTGCATATAAAGTTAGGGCTGATGAAAATTTTTTTAAGGCTTTGGATAAACACGGTGAGGGTTTTGGGTACTTGAGAAAAACATTTCCTAAACTCAGTGATAGTAAGTTAAAAGAAGGCATATTTATTGGGCCGCCAATCCGTGAGATTATTCATGATGACAACTTTGTGTAATTGCTAACAGAAAAAGAGAAATGCGCATGGTTAGCTTTCAGACAAGTATGTTGAAATTTTCTTTGAAATGTGAAAGCTGACAACTACAATTAACTTGTTAAGAACTTGTTGAAGTGTTATCAGCGCATGGAGTACAATATGTCCTTGAAAATTCACTTTTTACATTCGCATTTGGACTTTTTCCCCCTTAACTTGGGCGCGGTTAGTGACGAATGCGGCGAGAGATTTCACCAGGATATTTCTGTCATGGAGAAAGGATATGCAGGTAAATCGGTACAGAACATGTTAGCAGACTACTGTTGGAACCTCAAGGAAGAGGTTTCTGGTGGCAGTTACAAACGGCAGAGTTCAAGAAAGAAATTTTGAAAATGTGAGTAAAAATGTGTTTTTGTCCTCTTTTTTTGCATGAAATTTCTTCATTGAACAGTCAAAATCGGTCCTATATATATTTTTTAATTGTTTTATATTTCATAGTTATTCACTTCAATATTTAAATCTTATTTCATGAGCAAACAAACAAAAATAATTTCAAATTTCGATGTATTATTACAAAGAGACCTAAATTTTTATTAAAAACAAAAAAATGAAAATCCAGGGAAAACGATAGGTGATACAGCATTTCTACTTTCAGATTTGAATTCAGCGGGGTCGAATTATAAATAATCACCTATTTTCGTTCAAAGGAGCAAAAAAAAGTTTGAATTTGTTCATCAGTGTAATTATTTCTCTCCTTAAATTATCGTGGCATCTTTCAAGAAACCAAAAACCTAATTTTATGAAGTGTAAACTGAAAGATTTCCCTTGGAAGGGGCTCGACCCCCCTGATCCCCATCTTGGATACATGCAATTATCAATAACAGGGTTATAGAACATTTTCTGTCTTGCCTAGATAATTATTACTCTCCTTAAATTATAGTCACATTATTCAAGAAACCAAAAACCTACTTTATCTAGTGAAAACTGAAACGTTTCCTGGGGGATCGACTCCCCTTATCCCCACATGGACACGTGCTATTATCAATTACAGGGTTGTAGAAAAATTTACCTGCCTCGATAATTATTTCTCTCCTTAAATTTTCGTCACATTATTTTATTTCACACACACAAGAAACCAAAAAGCCTCATTTTATCTACTGTAAACCGAAAACTTTCGGGGGGGCTCTAGCCCCTGAGCCCCCCTTGGATTCGTGCCTGAGTCAACGCAGCATTTGCTTCAAACTTATTCACAAAATTTTTCAATTATTTCAATTACTGTCCTTACTTGGTCAGTTTCGTGTTTGAATTAACTACACTTATTATTGTATTTTCTTCTCTGCGTTCTGAATATTAAAATAAATACTTAATATAAAACAACGGATTTTATATTAATATTTCGACTATTACTACCCTCCACTGATGATATATTGCTTATTTCTGTAAGAAGAACATATAACTAAAATCTCATGATTATCAATTTCCCTGATTTACTACTATTTTTTAATTCACTAACTCACCTCTAACCAATATGGCGTCATCTCACATCGAGTACCCTAATCGACCTACCTGTATATATGTACCTTGGTTATATTTACGCGGAGATTTGGCAACATGACCCTCGGTTGCCATGGCAAACGGTGCTGCCATCTGTTATCGAAAAATTACCACAAAATTGCCTTTAGTACGGCCTTAATAAATAGAATCATATGGAGATAAACTCGTAATCAAGAAAATTTAGGCAGTAAAGTCCACTCTAAACAAGGGACAAACACAAAACATCATACATGCATATAATAATAATTATTATTATTATTATAACTATTATTATATATGTATATCTTTGTTATATATCTAGTGTTCTCGGGCGTTTTAAGGTGATTGCACCCCAACAATATTTTGTTGCCCCCTTCCCCCCGCCACATTTCCCTGGCGCCGTCACTGGTTGGAAGTAAATTTATTAGGACGAGTAAAGTATCATTAGCTGTTGACATTGTTGCATCAAAGGACATGATATGTGCTACTGTTTGTATAAATGACAGGAAATTTAAGCATACATTTATAATTGTTGAGACTTGAAAGTTGTTTCCGCCATTTGATCGTAGGAAGAGGTTTTCTGAGACAGAGTGGGATTGTTTTACACATACATGAGCAAGGGTGGTTGTTTAAAGATAGAGGAGTATTTTGCACGTTTTTTAAAAGTTCAGATAAAACGAGAACTTGGCTTTACTCTTATGAAAAGAAATAACACAGTACAGGGAAAGAATAATTCTTTACATTTCTCGCACCTAGTGGGATGCAACACACATGCACAAGAGTATTGCAGGAAGTCTATGAACGAGGATAAAGAGTGATATGTGAAATTTGACATACCTGCGGGTTAATTAGTGGATTCTAATATTCTTAACGTTGATATTGTATTTTTTTTAAGTGCCTCATGATTAACGAACCTTATTTATTCTCACCACGCAATGGGTAAAATATTTGGAGCTTTATCCCACTTTCCGGAAAAATATTGTGTTTCTGCTACTTTTGACTTTTGTTGGTATGATATCCCGGATCACTTTTACGAGACGAGACGAGACAAAACGAGACGGGACGAGACGAGACGGGACAGAACCCTTCGAGACGGGACACGAGATGGGACAAACGAATATTTTAGAGACGGGACACGAGACGAGACAGCATTTTTACGAGACGGGACGAGACAGACCAAAGTCTCGTCTCGTCTCGTCTCGTGTCTCGTGGGCAACACTACAGGATGTGTGGATTTGACTTGTATACAGCATTTTTTAAATCTACACCTGTGATGAAAATGTCATGGAACTTTCATACATTTTAATAGTGTTTCGAAATCGCTCTTGAACTTCACGTGCCGATTGAGTTAACACATGTGAATCGTAAATAAATACACGCCGTGCAGTAGAAAACATTTGCTTAGCCATAATACACTTTGCGGTTGAATTCACTAGAAATAGCACAATACCTAAGAAGCACCTTATCACTTAAAGGTCGCCAGCTAATAAACAGGTCACACAATATAAAACAAGCGCCTTATCACATCATAATCTTTTTTTCTCGCTTCCCTTGACAGCTTACGTTAGTGGGTGTCTTAATAAAGATGTATCAAAACGTGTGTATGAAAACGTGTAGGGTCTCCCCGATGGCGTAACAGCGATGCAACTGTGTTCACTGCAATGGATCGCATTATATAACAGCAATAATCACATAAATGGTAGGATTTCATTTTCCTTGGTTGCCTGATTGATTTCGTTAATTAACATCGATTTTCTGCCAGTTTTGACTAATAGCGATGATGAGGGTACATGGTGATATGATGAAATTAATGAAAGAAAATTCATATTGAACACTTGTGTCCAGGTCGGGGTTCGACTGGCGTCCTGGAGCGCTGTTCTAACCATTCCTACAAGGAAGTCGGCACTTTCCTCTGTATTACATCTCAATATTGAATATATTTTCATGAAACCATCCATCGTATACACTCTACAGTTTTTCTGGAAAGTAACCTCGTAATACCTAAACCACCAAATTCTTACTTTAGTGCCCGACCCTGTGGCTGAGTGGTTAGCACATCGCACTGCGACGCCAAGGGTCCCGGGTTCGAATCCCGGTCGGGCTTGGTTGTTTGTGAATGTCCATTCATCAATATCATTATTTCATCACTCATCCCCATCTTCGCAAATTAGCCAAGAGGCACAAAACGCGAAGTAAAAGAAACCAAATCAAATCAAATCAAATCAAAATCAAATCTTACTTTATTGGGGACAGATGGAGCAGAATTATTATGTAAATATATGATTAAACTGTGTTGGCACGAGAAAAACTCCTTAGCTTTAAACGTGTAAGATAATTAGAATAAATATTGTTAAGTACATTTGATCTCGTGCAAATTAAGTGAAGAATAATTTGATTTACCACAGCAAGTGACAGGGATAATGCCATGCCAGGATACAAGTACACATTTGTATGTCACTACAGGTACGTATACCAAAACCAAAATATGATATGGTTAATCATCTTCATATTATTATTACTTCTATTTTTGTGTTTTGTTGCTTTTATTATTATTAATATTATTATTATTATTAGCATTACTACTACAACTAGTTCTGCTACTTTTATGTTTTCTTTTTAAATTATATAATTTCCATAGTCTGTTTATCTTTATACAATTTCCAAAACTGTATACAATACGTTAATTAAGGACTAAAAGGGGTAAACGTTGTAAGTGACAAAAGCGAAAGTGTTGGGAAATCGCATCGTTCCGCACATCAGTCCGTAAGAACGTGCACACCAGAGACCTCTTTACACGCCCTTTGAACTACTTAGAGGGCTACCAACCTCATTTCACGTTTACCACATTATAAAGCATGGCGCATTTCACAGTTTAACGTGGAAAGCGGTGTCTGAATTATTGTGGCACTCACGGCGTTTACCAATTTTAGTCTTCAATTCATGTAGGACATACAGGTGTTTTTTTTATAATTAGATAACCAGTGTAAAATAGACTGTAAGCTTATATGTATCCTTACTTCAAATTTGCTGTAAGTTACTTCCTGTAAAACACAGAAAACAATATTTTTTTAAAAATAAATTATCAATACAATTTCACCATTCAAATTGCATTAATATTTTCTAGAAATCTCAGGAAGGGCAAGTGCCCTCCTGCCCTTCCCCCCGTGTGGGCGCCCTTGTATTATGGATTAAAGTTCCAAATTTCAATTCGATTTTTATATCGGGATTCAGTTAAGAATGATTTGTTATTAAAAGTGCATATGAGTCAATAATTTAGTGAAAAATTCCTGACGTTTATTCCAGAAATGCAAAACCAATGTAGAATTCGGAGATTTCTGTGGATATAGATTTGCGTTGGGAATTCACAGTGAAACTGTTGTATATATTATGATTGATTGATTGATTTTGTGTTTTAAGTCCACTATATGCACATTAGGGCTAATCGAGACTGTTATTGTATTATTTTATATAAATTTTATTATATTAATATTTTTTCATTTACCGATGCTTTTCTGTTCCTTTTGGCTAATCGCGACGATGATTGATGATATGATGAAATTGATGAAGAGACACTCACAAAAAACACCCATGTTCATGCAGTATTCGAACCCGGGATCGCTGTAATATTAAGCATACATATGTTTGTATGTACAGGCAAGTAATTCCAAGATTCAACGAATTCAAATCCTAGTACAAGCTGTTAAAAGTCCATGAACCCATAAATTCTAATGGGTTCCATCGGGTTCCGCTTCAGGACCAGGACATGTTTTCTTGCACATTTTAAATTCGGTACAAGTTTTGTATTGTTAAATTGAATAAAGGTTCGTGGACTGAATTTAAATCGATCCGGGAAAAAAGGTTCCTGGACCGACATCAAATATTTTGCAGATACAAAAGTTGTTTACGGTCCAGAACCCATTTACGCTTGCTGATTTTCTCTCCTGGAATTTAAAATTCCTGGACCTTTTTTGTCGTCCAATTAGAGAAAGAAAAGGTATATCTGTGAGCGTTTAGACCCAAGACTCCGATAGTGACGTCGCATATTTTTACGACAATAACAAAGGAGGGAACTTCCATATTTTTCCTACACTTTTTCTAACGAGCAGAAAAGTGAACATCGATATCTAACATGTTAGATCACAAATGGGTTTTATTACAAAGTTGTTGTACTTATTATTTTTTCTTTGAAGTCAAGTTGAGGAAAGACGTCGTTTAGTATTTTGCTGAACAAAACCTTGTAATATACTGGTTTAAGAAAAGATCCTTACATCCAGAAAGCAAAGACTAACTGTAGAAGTATTGTGAAACACTGTGTGAGTTAATCTTTTCCCCGGGGGGGGGGGGGGGGGGCGAGTATGCCCATTCAAGGAATGATGTATTTGTGCTTTCATTTCGGGAGGAAGGTTTCTTGGGGGGGGAGTGCAAATTTGTATTAGCGGCGATTGGGCTCCATAACTGGGGGGGACAATGTTTCAAAACTGGAGGGCATAGTGCTGGGGCAAAAGTGACGAAATGTGAGGGGGCAACTGCCCACTCGCACAACCTTAACCTCCACTACTGAGTCTTTGTTACCAGTCATCAAACTAAACAATTGTTTTGCTCTTCTAAGTAGCTTAGAATATTTGTTTTAACTTAGGTCATAAAATTTAATGATAATATTTACACGTAATTTGGAAACATTTCGTATAGCTGAATTGTAATATAATTAAGCCTTAGTGCGTTGAGCATTAGTGTTTGTATAGCTATTTACATTCTAAGAAAACCTAAACTCACACAAGGGCTATCGACATAGTAACACCAAAAACTTTACCAAATTTCTATTTGCAAGTTCTAACCTACCTACAAGTTCCTTGTGAACACTTTAATGCATGTAAAGTATTAGTACTATGCCATGGAAACTTAAGTGGAAAACAGCTTGCAGTTGGCTTGGTGAAATTGGCTAGTTGCAGAATGGTGTCCCCTTTTAGTCCACAAGGCTGCACACTTTTCGGCTGGGAAATCTTTGATGATTAGACAATTAATGGACACGAACGAGTTTTCAGATGTTTTTGTCACATAGTTAAGAAATGATGTACTGCTTTCTTTAAATTCCATTTTCTTTGAGAGTGATAGAAATGTCCCTGGTAGGGGTAAACACAGAATTTCTTTGCCGAGAATATATCCAAGGGATAACGCGTTAATTCCAAGGAGGCGCTAAGACTGCTTGGGTAACCATTATTGTCAGGTCTGCACCCCCTTCATCAACCCCCATTTTCATCTCAATAACAATCTAATAATGACAAGAATAGTGCAACATAATATCACGTTTATTCTGGTGAATATTACAATAATGTAATCTGCTCTTCCATTTTTAATGGTTTTGTTCAAAATGTAGGTCCAGTCTCAATTTGCAAAAATTGTATAAAATTTTCGTTCATTCTTTCCCCCTATTGTATTTTTATATTATTATTTTTTTGATCTATTACTACATCGTTTCACAATCTATATTTGTGTACACTATAGTGTTAATATTTTATATGTGTAGGGTATAAAGCTATTATATTTTGTGTAACTATAGAAAATGCCAAATAAAGTTACGAATATGAGTAACCCTGCTGTAATACTACTATACTACTACTTCTACTATTACTCTGTCTCCTCTATCTCTGCAGCAAAACCGCGCATAGGGCAGAGAAGGGGCGAATGCAGTGGCCAAAGCAAAGCATTACACGATGCTGAAAAAGCTGTTAACTGCAGTCACTTTCCCCCTCCACGGTGTCCCGTTCCCTCTCAAGTGTTTATCAACGGACCCGTCTTGTGTTGGGACTTGCGGAGAGACTCGTTTTCGTTTGCTTTTTCCAGAGATGACCGAGATAGAGTATACGCGTACCACTACTACTACTACTAATAATAATAATGACAATAAAAGATATAATAATAATAATAATAATTAAAACATAGCTCTATATAAATCTTCAGAAATTTATATTAAAGAGTGTTTCGGATTATATAAACATCGCACACCCATTAGTAGCTCTTGTTCCCTTGGATCTAAATCCTGGAAATGACTAATTTCAGACAGTATCTACTTAACCATAAATACTCATGAAAAGTAACTATTATTTAGAGTAATTACTTGAAAAAATATATATGCCATATATTGCTTAATGATTGACTTCCTTGTTCATCACCTTATAATTCTCCCTTTGGTCACATGACAATAAGATACGTTTCTCAGGGATATCAATTTGATAGTTCAATTAAGTTAACTGTACAGCATGACTTTGAACGTAAAATTAACTTAATTACAGTTACACTTTACTGAATGCTAATCATGTTTCTCTTGCACGCGGTAATTCTGCTGTATGGATGCACCATGACAAGCAGAAACGTATACAAGGATATCTATCTATATAAAAATGTATGTATGTGTGTGTGTGTGTGTGTGTGTGTGTGTGTGTGTGTGTGTGTTTGTTCCGGTGTAACTCTCGAACGCCTGGGGCAATTTCAACCAAACTTGGTACACATATCACTTGCAAAATGGAAAGAAATTCTGTTGGGGTAAGACACCCCTGGCAACCCTAGAGTTGGGGGTGGGAAGGGTGTGAGAGGTAATAATATTAAAAAACGACCAATATTAGTAGGTATCCATACATTTAGAGGTCGCTAAGATGAATATTGACACTCCTAATGCCAGTCACCTCCAAGAAACCCTTGGCACCCCTAGAGGTGGGGGTGGGAAGGGGGTGACATGTAAAACGACCGATATTAGTGTGGAATCCATAGTTTTCGGGGCCGCTAAGATGAATAGTGACACTCCCAATGACTTCCAATTCCAAAACACCTCTGACACCCCTAGGGTAGGAGGTTGGAAGGGAGTGACATGTAATAATAATAGAAAACAACCGATATTAGTGTGGAATCCATAGTTTTCGGGATCCCTAATATGAATAGTCACACTCCCAATGACTTCCAACTCCAAAACACCTCTGACACCCATAGGGTAGGAGGTTGGAAGGGAGTGACATGTAACAATAATCGAAAACAACCGATATTAGGGTGGAATCCATAGTTTTCGGGGTCGCTAAGATGAATAGTGACACTCCCAATGCCGTTCAATTTATTTATTCTTGCTCTTGGAGGTGGAACTAAAAATGTTGTTCATAAATTGTTGTTAAATCTATATTATAGAGAATTTGTAAAGATATTACTTTATAATTAGCATATTGTACTTATTTTTTAAATTCCTGTAAATAAAATTAGTTACAGTTTACGCTATAGTTAGAATTCATTAAACACCCGGGCAACACCGGGAAATTAGCTAGTAATTAAATAAAGAAGACTTAGGTGGGTCGAAGGATAACCTTGAGATGGACTTAATGAAAATATTGGAAAATATTGGATTGATATTTCCCAGGAAAGGACAAATGGATGGCTTGTGTTGCTGCAGCTATAAACCTTCGGGTTTAAGAATGCTACAGAGTTAGTTAGTTAGATAATGGAATTATGACCATTCTGATGTAATTAAAGTTTTTAAACCTTGTATAATATATGAAGTTAGGCTACATGAAAGGATCTTTCAATTGCGTAGTGGAGTTTTTAAATAGTTTGGAACATTACTGACCTACACCATTCTGTCGCAGAAAGTACCTAACAAATATTTAATAAATATGTACAAGGCAATGTCACGTAGGACGGCGTTGCTATCAGAGATAGCATTTTTTCTGCTGAAACGTAACTACTTTACCTACGTACTATGTGGAAAGAGTTTTGTTAGCTATTTGCGAGGTTTTTGAAAGTATGTACATTGTTTTCTGCGTATTTGTGTTTCTTTTCAATTCATGCTCTATCTTACACAGTGATATATAGGGATTTCAAGAAATCAGACAGGAAACAAGTATTTACACAGAAAATTGTAGATGAAACCAGAAGTTGGGTGGTGAAAGTCAAGGAACGTGGGCTGTTCAACCGGGAACAAAGACCCACTTTAAGAGGATCACGCTGCCGTGGAAGACTGTAACCAATCAGTGAACAATGAAAGGGGAAATGGAATTCCCTTGGCAGTTCAGTGTGCCGTTGCTGAGCAGCCAAAAATCTTTCACCGTTACCAAAGGCACTGAAGTCAAAGAAATAGATAAGAAATTCTAAATTTTTTGCAATGTTGTTTTATTTTCCTCGCCGTACAAGAACGCCAATCAAAGAGGATTTATTCAAAGAATGAAGAAACAAGGAAGTATAAATATTACTATAGCTCTTTTCCAGTCTTACGGCGAGTGGCCTACATGCTGGCAAGGGAAGTAGGGAACGCCGAAGCAGCTAATTTAGCGCGATAAGAGACGCAGCAGCCTGTAGAACGAGGTGAGTGTAGTACTTCCTCCCGGGACGTCGCCACCACAGTTTTCTGGTTATTCTGCTGCGTATTCCCCGTCGTAAGACTAGACAAGAGCTTAAAAGACGATCCTTTGCTCAGTTTTCTGTCTTCACTGTGAACAACCCAATGTAGATCTTAGTAGTGAAGGCTAAGCGCAATGTTATGGATGTCGAGAATGGTGGAATGAAAACTGTTCAAGTTATGAAGGTTTTGCACTCTTGAAAAGATACACTGAGGGCCATTCTTAAGGGATATTGCCTCTAAGATTTCAAACATCTCAATTAAATAAAAAATATATATGTTTTAAAGAACATTTAGTAACTTTTTCATATGTTTTTTGCATTAGGTGACGCAGAACTTCTTTTCATTAATACCATTTCGAAGACTTGTAAATGAAGTTTGTTCATTGCAATTTTCACCAAAGTTCTGAAATACCAGCTTCCCTTCATTACGTCATGTGTTACCAAGCCAAATTCGACCATCGCTGTAAAGTTAGGCAACACCCATAACGTCTTGGAGGGAAGTGAGATATCATATATATTATTGCGGATGACTGTACAGTGTGAGAAACCATTGTAACGTGTAGTCAACATGTTTATTTCAGTCAACAATGACACTCAAGTAATGCTTTTGTCAAACAGAGATATAACATCGAGTCAAAATCGTTTTAGAAGTTTTCATCAGATTAATTGATTGGTTGATTTGCTTTATTTTAATTCACTTTTTATGCAAATTTTGGCTATTTTGCGACGATGGGTATGAATTATGATAGGATGAAATTGATGAATTGACACTCACAAACATCCATGCTCAGGTTTGAATTCGAACCCGGGACACCTGAAGACGTAGCGTGATATGCTAACCAGTCCCGTTCTCCCTAGCTGTAGGATTTCCTATCAATTGGCTGCAGGCTCTTTTGGGACACCCTGTATATAGTGCACGAAATTAACTAACTTTTCGTTAACCGAAGAAAATTAAACTCCGCTAAATTTCTGTAACCCAGCCCGTAACCTCATAAAATGTAATGAAGGAATTCTGCAAGGTATAGGAGCTTTCATTTAGAACAGAATAGTACTGATGGGAGGAAGCAGACTCTCTAATACGATGGTCATCCAAATCTCGTTAAGCCATTATCCCTATACAACGAAAACAGAATCGCTTAAGTAGACGTGGTTAAAATCACGAAGGACAAATTCAACTCATGATCTCCGCAGCTGAAATTTGGTGGCCGTGTCCTTCCTACAGAGAAAGAAAAATACTTTCGGTGGCGTTTGCTGTGGGGAAGACTTCATCAATTATAAACCAGTTGCGTGGATCTGAGATGTTCAGAATTCTGAATAGGGATTCTTAAGCAAATGCCAATTATCAAACGTAATGGTTGCTCTGAGTTACCGTCCTAACATGCGTCGCGACTGGAGAAAGGAAAAGGAAATTACACGAGTTAAAAGATGTCAAATTGCTACATAGAGTTCGTGACACTTGTGTCATGTACAGGAATTCTGCTGCAGACGTTGTCACTCTATGTTCCTTTGGCGTGTGTGGTGTTAGTTAATTGATGCTGTCTGTCTCTATAGATTGATTTGGACGTTGAAGGTGAATGTAAATGAATGAAACCGATGGAAATACAAACAAACTCAGGACACGCAAGCAGACAGAGAGAACGAGAGGGTGGGAGGGAGAGAGATAGATGTTTCAAAGATTCCTTAAGTAAACTTTGTGTAGAGATAGGCTAATCGAGACTGAACTTAAAATTAAAATTGGAATTCGAAGCACTTTCTGTTTACAACGAGCAAAGAACACGGGTCGCTGATTACAAGGCTGCAGTGATACCACTATGTCATCTAAATGATCAGAAGTTATCGATAAGAATAGGGATAGAAAGAGCAAAGTAGAAGAGAGAGAGAGAGAGAGAGAGAGAGAGAGAGAGAGAGAGAGAGAGAGAGAGAGAGAGAGAAGAATGTATAGAGAAAGAGAATTCTGCAATTTTACATATTCCGTATTTAATTCTTATTTTTCTGTGAAGTATAACGTAGTCTGTTATTGGTATAATTTGTTATCACATGGAGCGATATTGACCACCTCGTTAACCGGACGCGTGTTTAAAGTTTGTTCTTCGACATAATAATAGCCCCCTAATTCGTCAACTCTCTGCCACATGTCAACCAGTTTTTTTAAAACCGAGTTCTCTGCACGTCCTTCACGTTTCGCAGTGTTTTTACGTGAGGATGGTTTGGAGACTTCGAAACAGACTAGACTGAAATCTGTTAGCGAAAGGTCCGGTAAATAAGATGAGTGGGTATTTTCTCCCATCCAATTTCTGGTAATTTCTCACAGGTGTTTTGCCATGTGTGGGCGGTCGTTGTCTCAGTGGATCAGCACACCCTATTCATCGTATTTGTCCAGTAATGCAGCCCGTAGCTGTTCCAACTGCTGACAGTAGACCTCGGCTGTGATTGTCTGGTTCGGTGGAAGCAATTCAAAATGTTGATAGAGCGCATATCCCACCAAACACACAACATCACTTTGTGTGGGTGGAGCTCTTGTCTTGACACTGTTCCCACAACACTCCAAGAGACCCACTGACGTTTCCACTAAACGTTGTGGAAAAGGATCCACTTTTTGTCTCCGTTCACCATTCGTTCAAAAAATTGTTCATTTCTGTAATGGACAATGTCCACACGCCATTGCCTATGCTGCGTTGTCAATTTATGAGACACACATTTTCCCAGTTTCGACACAACCAAAATCCTGCAGATGAAAGCTGCGATTGATTTACTGTGAATATAATAGAATAGAATATAATTTATTTCAAGTATGAGCCTTTACAGCTATACTTAGAATACAAGTGAAAATTTTTTAGTACACTTTCCCTACATCCTTCCTCCTCTTAGTCTACTTGCACATTCACACTATTTCATTTCAACTCTTTCCCTATACTTGCACTGTTACCTGAGTAATTCCTAATATTCTCATATTTATATACTAATTTATTTATTTAGCAACCCTCCCCCCTTTCACACATGTTCGCTATCCCCACTGAGTTTCTTTGCTCTCTTTTCCCAGGCGTAATGGAGGAAAGTTCCCAGATTCCTTATTTGCGCCTCCCCCCTCTCGGTCTCTCCCTCCTAATAACGCTTGTCATTATATTCTCAATGCTATCTTCATTTATTTCCCTGATATATTTTTGTCTTGCCTCCCCTGTTTCTTTGCACTGGAGGAGAATGTGAAATTTCGTCTCGTCTTCGCCGCATAGCGCGCATTCTACGCTCCCGTTATCCCGTTTTAGTTTAACTTGTGCCCATCCCCCCAGTCTGAACCAGGCCAATTCTGACCTTTCTTTTGCCCCATACGTTTTTGTACCATCTCGAATTGCTTCGAAGAATATTATGCTATTTTTGTACTAATTTATTTTAAATTAATCTTTATAAACACTACTTTGCAATAAGTGGATATCCGATTTTTATACCGTGCTTAGAAAACCCCTCAAAATTTTGAAATTTGTATTTATTTCTCAGAGGTAGCAATTCACGGAAAAAAATTGGACAAAATTTTATCGAATACGTGAGGTTTTTGTCTGCTTCTTAATGTTTGAAAAAAATGTCTAGAATAAGTACTTTCCAATAAGCCCCTCTATTATTTTTGTTCCGTTACGGTAAACCAGAAAATAATTTTCAATTTTTGGATTTTTCATATCAATGTACTAATTCATATGAATTAACGGACAAAATATTATTATAATGGTGAGTTTAGAGCTCCCCAACTCATCAATACAATTTTATAGACATGTCCCTTTTCCAGTTTTCGCAAAGTCACGAAAAACCCGGGTTTCACATTCTTCTCAAAGACACGCACTTCACAAGAAAATATGAACCAAATATTAACAAATGTGTGAGGTTTATATCTGTTTAACGTTTAAAAAAATGAAGTTAATGAGTACTTTCTATTAGGCTCCTTTGTGATTTTTGTACCGACACGGAAAAATCCAAAAACAATTCTCAAATTTTGTCATTTTTTAATTTCGATATACAAGTTCTATCGTACCCATGGAAAAAATGTTATTATATTAGTGAGCTTTATAGATCATTAGTCATTCAAAATAACGATATAGACTCGTACTTTGCATCAAGTCCCTTTCTGATTTTGTACCGTCACTGAAAACCCGGGATATTTTTTTGAATTCTTACTTCTTCGATGAGACATGCAGTTCACAAGAAACTATAGAACAAATATAATCGAACATGTGAGGTTTGTATCTAAGTAATCTTTATATAAAGACATCTATAAAATTATTTTCAATTAAGCACGTTTATGATTTTTGTTCCGTCACGAAAAATCCGGGAAATATTTTTCAATTCTTACTTCTTCGTGGAGACACTAAATTCACAAGAAACTACGGAGTCAATATTATCGAGTGTGTGAGGTTTGTATCTAAGTAATCTCTAAATAAAATCTTCTATATGATTACTATCTATTAAGATCGTTTTTATACTTTTGTACCGGAACGGAGAACCCGGGAAATATTTTTGAATTCTTAATTCTTTCGTAAGACACGAAGTTCCCAAGAAACTATAGACCAAGCAACATCAAGTGTGTGAGGTTTGTATATAAGTAAACTTTAAATTATATCTTCTATATATTTACTTTGTAATAATACCATTTTCGATTTTCGTACCGTCACGGAAAACTCGGGATATACGAAACTCGAAGGTACGAAGTTCACAACAAACTATAGACCTAATATTATTGGGTGTTTGAGGTTTGTATCTAAATAATCTTTACATAAAGTAATCCATATAATTACATTTTATTAAGCCCGCTTTTTATTTTTGTACCGTCACAAATAATCTGGGAAATATTTTTGAATTCCTTCTTCGCTGAGACACGAAATTCAGAACAAATTATGGAGCAAATATTTTCAAGTGTGTGAGGCTTGTATATAAGTAATCTTTATATACAATCATCTATATAATTACTTCCTATTAAGTCTGTTAATGATTTTCGTACCGTCACGAAAAATCCGGGAAATACTTTTTAATTCTTACTTCTTCGCTGAGACTCGAAATTCAGAGGATATCATCAACCAGGTATTACCGAGTGCGTGAGGTTTGTATCTAAGTAATCTTTAAATAAAATTTTCTCTGTGATTACTTTCTATTAAGCCTATTTTGGATTTTGGTATCGTCACGGAAAGCTAGGGAAATATACTTTAATTCTTACTTATTCGCTTATTCGCTTATTATTAAGATCGGTTTTGAAATTTGTACCGTCACGAAAAATCCGGAAAATATTTTTAATTTTTTAAATTCTTCGTTGAGATCAGAAATTCACAAGAATATATCGACCAAATTTTATCTAGTGTTTGAACCCTGTATGTAAGAAATCTTTAAATAAAATCTTCTATGTGATTACTTTCTATTAAGCACATTTTTTATTTTTGTACCGCCAAAGAAAACCCGGGAAATATTTGCGAATACTTACTTCTTCGCTGAGACACGAAATTCACAAGAAACCACAGACCAAATATTATCCAGAGTGAGAGTTCCAAATCTAAGTAATCTTTAAATAAAATCTCCTATCTGATTACTTCTTATTAAGCCCGTTTTATATTTTTGTAAGGTCACGGAAAACCCTGGAAATATTTATGAATTCTTAATTCTTCGCTGATATACGAAATTCGGAACAAACTATGGAACAAATATTATCGAATCTGTGAGGTTTGTATATAATAATCTTTAAATAAAATATTATATCTTATTATTTTCTATTAAGTCCGTTTTTTATTTTTGTACCGCCACGGAAAATCCGGAAATATTTTTGAATTCTTACTTCCTCGCAGAGACACGAAGTTCACAATAAACTACTGACATAATATTATCGAGTGTGTGAGGTTTCAATTTAAGTAATCTTTAAATTAAATATTCTATCTGATTTCTATCTATTAAGCCCGTTTTTTTATTTTTGTACCGAAACCGAAAACCCAGAAATGTTTTTGAATTCTTACTTCTTCGCTGAGACACGAAGTTCACAAGAAACTATTGACCAAATATTATCGAGTGTGTGTGGTTTGTAAGAAATCTTTAAATAAAATCTTCTATGTGATTACTTCAAAGTAATATTTGAATTATATCTCCTATATGGTTACTTTCTACTAAGCCTATTTTCGATTTTTGTAGCGCCACGAAAAACTCGGGAAATATTTTTGAAATCTTACTTCTTCGCTGAGACACGAAGTTTACAAGAAACTCAAACCAAATATTATCGAACGTGTCAGGTTTGTATCAAAGTAATCTTTATATAAAATCACCTATATATTTACCTCGGATTAAGATCGTTTTTGAAATTTGTACCGTCACGAAAAGTCAGGGAAATATTTATAATTTTTTTAATTCTTCGCTGAGATCCGAAATTCACAAGAATATATCGACCAAATTTTATCGAGTGTGTGCACCCTGTATGTATGAAATCTTTAAATAAAATCTTCTATGTGATAACTTTCTATTAGGCACATTTTTTATTTTTGTACCGCCAAGGAAAACGCGGGAAATATTTTTAAATTCTTACGTCTTCGCTGAGACACGAAATTTACAAGAAACCATGGACCAAATATTATCGAGTGTGTGAGCTTTGTATCTAAGTAATCTTTAAATAAAATATTCTATGTGATTAATTTTTAATAAAACCGTTTTTCGTTTTTGTACGGTCACAGAAAACCCTGGAAATATTTTTGAATTCTTACGTCTTCGCTGAGACACGAAATAAGGAACAAACTATGGACCAAATATTATCGACTCTGTGAGTTATGTAAATAAGTCATCTTTATATAAAATCTTCTATATAATTCCTTCCTATTAAGCTCGTTTATGATTTTTGTATCGTCACGAAAAATCCGGGAATTATTTTTTAATTCTTACTTCTTTGCTGAAACTCGATATTCACAAGAAACCATCGACAAGATATTATCGAGTGTGTGAAGTTTGTATCTGAGTAATATTTAAATCAAATTTACTATGTGATTACTTTCTATTAAGCCCATTTTGGATTTTTGTACCGCTAGGAAAAACCCGGGAAATATTTTTGAATTCTCACTTCGCTGTTATTCGAAATTCGGAACAAACTATGAACCAAATATTATCGTATGTGTGCGGTTTGTATATAAGTAATCGTAATATAAAATCATCTATATCATTACTTCCTATTAAGCCCGTTTATGATTTTTGTACCGTCACGAAAAGTTCGGAAAATATTTTTTTAATTTTTACATCTTCGCTGAGACTCGAAATTAAGAGGAAACCATCGACCATATATTATCGAGTGTGTGAGGCTTGTATCTAAGTTATCTTTTCTTCTCAACGTTCAGGTTTCTGCACCATATAGTGCTATACTCCACACAAAATATTTAAATAATCTCTTCCTTAGACCTATGTCCATGGGTCCACAAAAATCATTTTTGCTATTGTGATTCTCATTTTCACTTCTTGTTTGCAGCTCATGTCACTGCTTATAGTGCATCCGAGGTACTTGAAGCTATCCACTTGCTGGATTCTTTCACTGTTTGCTCTCACATGAATATTCCTTGGTTTCCATCCTATAACCATTGCCTTTGTCTTCTTTACATTAATCTTCATAACATACTGCTCACAGCTGCTGTCTAACTCGTCTAACATACTATTTATGGTTATTTCATCCTCAGCGAATGTCATCAGCAAATCTTATGCAGTTTATTCTTCTTCCTCCCAATTTGACACCTCCTGTGCCCTGTAAACAATTTTTCACTATATCTTCTAAATAGATATTAAACAAAGTAGGCGATAGGCAGCATCCTTGTCATACCCCTCTTCCAATTTCACAGCCTTCTGTCATTTCGTCTCCTATTCTCACTTTAACTCGTTGATTCATGTATAAATTGCTTAGAAGTCTTCTCTCTTTCCAATCTACACCAATTTTCTTCAGAATTTCTGAAAGTTTAACCCAATCCACTCTATCAAATTCTTTCTCCAGGTCTACAAATACCACAAACACCTCCTTTCCTTTCTCGAAATATCTTTCCCCAATGGTCCTCAGTAAACCAATTGCATCCCTTGTACCTCTTACTTTCCTGAAACTAAACTGTTCTTCCTCTAACTCGCCACTCGCCAATGACCTTTTAGTATAGGCGTCTGTTCACAAGTCTTATAAGATTTTTTGCCGAGTGAGATATCAAGCTGATTGCCCTGTACTCAGAACATTTTCTGGCATTCCTTTTCTTCTGCAGAGGTACCAAAAGAGTCTTCATGAAATCTTGTTACGAATCCCCTTTCTCATAGATTTCATTGCATAAGTGCAGTATTTCTCTTTTTCCATCTCACAGGCAATTGATAAGTTCAACAGCAATTTCATCACTGCCCGTTGCTTTCCCATTCCTCATCTCTTTGAGTGCTTCCTCAAATTCTTCATTCAGGATATAGTATCCTTTCTCAACATCAGGCACGTCGTCTTCATTTTCTACATTCAGACTGTCTGGGAGATTCTCTTTCTGGTAGAGCTCTACAACGTACTTTCCCCACACATTCAATATTCCTTTTTTGTCTGTGATTTCACATCCTCCATCGTCTTCTATCATCCACATTGTTTTCCATTTCTTCTTTTGGAAGCCCAAGCAGTTTACTTCACGATACATCTAGTCATACCTTCCTCTTTTCTCCAGTTCTTCAATGTCTTCACATTTTTTTTCATCCATTGTTCTTTGGCCCTGTCAGTTTATCTTCTTAGCTTGTTATTCAGTATCCTGTAATTATTTCTTCCCTCTTCTGCATTTACATTCTTCCATTTTCTTCTTTCCTTCATTTTTTCCAGTAATCCATGGTTTCTTTGCACTTTTCCTTTCCCTGTAGCCTATTGTTTCATCCACTGCCTTCGGTAAGCAGATTTTTATTCCATCCCACATCTCATCCTTATTGCTACAACAAGCTTTAAACTTAGTATAGTTTCCTTGGAAAGTTTCTGCAAATTTTTGTCTTTCTTCTTCTTCCCTTAGCTTCTCTAAGTGAGGTTTCTTGCTCACCTGATTTTGTGTTATCTTCTTCAATCTCAGATTGATTTCTCCTATTAGCAAGATGTCGGAATTAATGTCAGCTCCTGGCAATGTCTTCGCATTTTTCAAACAATTTCGAAATCTTTCTTGTACCAGTATGTAATCTATCTGGTATCTTTTGCAATCTCTTGGACATATCCAGGTGTATCTCCTTCTATTATGTTGCTGGAACAGTGTGTTTCCAACAATTAGGGAGTTTATTTTACAGAAATTTACCAGGCTTTCCCCTCTCTCAATTTTCTCACCTCATCCATATCTTCCTACTGTACTTCCATCCTGCCTTTATCCTACTACAGCATTCAAATCACCCATTACGATAATGTATGATCCCTGTCTCTCTTTTTCCATCAAGTCTTCTATCTTCTCATAGTTTTCCTCCAATTCATCTTCTGACAACCCACTATGTGGCATATACACTTGAATTAACGCTAAGTCTTTCTTCTATCCTTGAAGTTTCACCATTATAATTCTGTCATCCACATAACGCACTGCTATAACTTTATGTCTCACACGTGGTCGGTCCTAGCACTATTCCCACACCACGGTTTCCTTGTTGATCGCCTCCAGAATAAAACATCTTGAACTCATCACTCACTATTTCACCATTTTGTTCCCACCTCACTTCTGATATTCCCATAACATATACTTTGTTTCTTCTCATTTCTGCTTTTAAGTTTTCTAGCTTTCCAGACTGTAACAGGGTTCTGACATTCCACGTTCCAATCCTTAATGACTCATCATGATTGCAATTTTTCTAAGGAAAATATATATGCGGTAGCTTCCCGTTGCTTTCCGCACACCACTCTCTCTTTCGCATCTTGAAAGAACCCAGGGGGTCCCAACGAGGAGGTGAGGAGAGTGGATTTGGCTTAATGAGCCCTCCGGACTTCACCGAAATTCACTGAACCAAACTTATGGTGTTTGGATATAGGTTGCATATCAGTTCCATCAGGGTTTTGACTCAAGGTCAAGAAATCCTATTTAGCCATTGCTCCCTAACAATTATATAGATGACTTTATATAAATATTACTTATATACAAACCTCACACATTCGATAATATTTGGTGTATAGTTTCTTGGACATTTCGTGTCTCAGCGAAGAAGTAAGAATTCAAAAATATTTCCATGGTTTTTCGTGACGGTAGAAAAAAAACAGCCTTAATAGAAGGTAATCAAACAGAAGATTGTATTTAAAGATTACTTAGATACAAGCCTTACTCACTGGATAATATTTGGTCGATGGTTTCTTGTGAAATTCGTGTCTCAGCAAAGAAGTAAGTATTCAAAAATATTTCCCGGTTTTTCCGTGACGGTACAAAAATAAAAAACGGGCTTAATAGAAATTAATCACATAGAAGATTTTATTTAAAGGTTACTTAGTTACAAACCTCATGTACTCGATAATATTTAGTCCATATATTTCTCGCAATTTCGTGTCTCAGCGAAGAATTAAGTATTCAAAAATATTTCCCGGATTTTCCGTGACGGTACAAAAATAAAAAACGGGCTTAATAGAAATTAATCACATAGAAGATTTTATTTAAAGGTTACTTAGTTACAAACCTCATGTACTCGATAATATTTAGTCCATATATTTCTCGCAATTTCGTGTCTCAGCGAAGAATTAAGTATTCAAAAATATTTCCCGGATTTTCCGTGACGGTACAAAAATAAAAAACGGGCTTAATAGAAATTAATCACATAGAAGATTTTATTTAAAGGTTACTTAGTTACAAACCTCATGTACTCGATAATATTTAGTCCATATATTTCTCGCAATTTCGTGTCTCAGCGAAGAATTAAGTATTCAAAAATATTTCCCGGATTTTCCGTGACGGTACAAAAATAAAAAACGGGCTTAATAGAAATTAATCACATAGAAGATTTTATTTAAAGGTTACTTAGTTACAAACCTCATGTACTCGATAATATTTTGGTAAATGGTTTCCTGTGAATTTCGAGTCACAGCGAAGAAGTAAGAATTAAAAAATATTTCCCGGGTTTTTTGTAGCGGTACAAAAATCCAAAATGGGCTTAATAAAAAATTATCACATAGCAAATTTTATTTTAAGATTACTTAGATACAAACCTCACACACTCGATAATATCTTGTCGATGGTTTCCTGTGAATTTCGAGTCTCATGCGAACGACAAACCACGGCAACATGTTGCAAGCTATTGAGGAAATGGCCCAGTTTGAGCGACGCAGAAGCAACAAAGCGACACGTGTGGCTTATCGTGTCGCCTAATGTTGTTCGCAAGCAACGCTTGCTAATAGACTGAAGGCACCATGTCGCTTGTCACTTAGTTGGGAACTCCCCCTGTGGCGCGTCGCTTCGGTCTGAGCACCCTTCCTTTAAGGAGCTTTCAGACCGAAGTAACAAATAGCACGCGAATACGACATATGAACGTGTCGTTTGGTGTTTGGACCCTCATGTGCAATGAATGCTATTTTACAGTCTGGAAGTGTGTGTCACTAGTGTGACAGTGTGAACATCCCGTGTCGCTTGTCCCATTGGTTTGAAAGTTGCCTTACACTCATGTCGATGGCACTAAGAAAGTTTTGTGGGGTTCCCCTTGTCGTTTCATGCAATCATCATTATCATAATCGCCGCGATTAGTTTAAAGCGGAAGAAAAGAGACAGTAAATTTCAAAAATAGAAATGCTTCAGTGTGTATATCTTTAAAAGAAATGATGATGATGAAAATAATAATGAACCTAATTCATACACAAAAATTTAGTTGCCAAGAGCATTCCACGCGTATTTTTTTCTCCCGTATTATTAACGAAAGTATGACGATAACAGGACGTGGTCGACTGTCTAGAATGTTCGTTAATATCTTCGCGACCACTGTACCAAATATCATAGCAATTATCACATTCATAGAAATGCTTCATGTAAAAGAATCAGACGTTGCAGCGAAAACTCCATTTACTTCCATTATAAGCAGTCGAACACCAAGCACCGGGGTCAAAACCAGCGACTCGAGCGGTTTTTCCAGTGGAACCAGCCAGAGAGCGCAGAACCGAGCGCGTTTTCCACACTACGTTATTCTAGGCGCTGTAATAGAAAGTAATCACATAGAATAATTTATTTAAAGATTACTTAGATACAAACCTCACACACTCGATAATATGTGGTCGAATTTTTTGCGAATTTTGAGTCTCAGCGAAGAAGTAAGAATTAAAAAATATTTCCCCGATTATTCGTGACGGTACAAAAGTCACTAATTCACTTAATAGGAAGTAATTATATAGAACATTGTATATAAAGTTTACCTATTTACAAACCTCACACATTGGATAATATTCGGTCCATAGTTTTTTCCGAATTCGAATGTCAGCGAAGAAGTAAGAATTTAAAAATATTTCCAGGGTTTTTCGTGACGGTACAAAAATGAAAAACGGGCTCAATAAGAAGTAATCGGATAGAAGATGTTATTTAAGGATTTCTTAGATACAAGCTTCACACACTCAATAATATTTGGTCGATGGTTTCTTGTGAGTTTTGTGTCTCAGTGAAGAAGTAAGAATTCACAAATATTTCCCGGGTTTTCCGTGGCGGTACAAAAATCAAAAATGTGCTTAATAGAAAGTAATCACACAGAGGATTTTATTTTTAGATTTCTTACATACAAACCTTACACACTTGAAAATATTTGGTCAATAGTTTCTTGTGAACTTCGTGTCTCAGCGAATTAGTAAGAATTCAAAAATATTTGCCGTGTTTTCCTCGGCGGTACAAAAATCAAACATGTGCTTAATAGAAAGTAATCACATAGAAGAATTTATTTAAAGATTACTTAGATACAAACCTCACACATTCGATAATATGCGGTCGATTTCTTTTGCGAATTTCGAGTCTCAGCGAAGAAGTAAGAATTCAAAGATATTTCCCGGGTTTTCCGTGGCGGTACAAAAATAAAAACGGGCTTAATAAAAAATAATCAGATAGAATATTTTATTTAAATATTATTAGATACAAACCTCACAGAGTCGATAATAGTTGGTTAATTGTTTGTTCTAAATTTCGTGTCTCAGGGAATAAGTAAGAATTATAGTATACTTCTCGGGTTTTCCGTGACAGTACAAAAATCCAAAATGTGCATAATAGAAAGTAATCACATAGAAAATTTTATTTAAAGGTTACCTGGATACGAGCCTCACACACTCGGTAATATCTGGTCGATGGTTTCCTGTGAATTTCGACTTTCAGCGAAGAAGTAAGAATTAAAAAATATTTTCCCGATTTTTCGTGACGGTACAAAAATCATTAACTAGCTTAATAGGAAGTAATGATATAGAAGATTGTATATAAATATTACTTATTTACAAACTTCACACATTGGATAATATTTGCTCCATAGTTTTTTTCCGAATTCGTATATCAGCGAAGAAGTAAGAATTAAAAAATATATCCAGGTTTCCTCGTGACGGTACAAAAATGAAAAACGGGCTCAATAAGAAGCAATTGGATAGAAGATTTTATTTAAGGATTACTTAGATACAAGCTTCACACACTCAATAATATTTGGTCGATGGTTTCTTGTGAGTTTCGTGTCTCAGTGAAGAAGTAAGAATTCACAAATATTTCCCGGGTTTTCCGTGGCGGAACAAAAATAAAAAATGTGCTTAATAGAAAGTAATCACACAGAGGATTTTATTTTTAGATTTCTTACATACAAACCTCACACACTTGAAAATATTTGGTCAATAGTTTCTTGTGAACTTCCGATCTCAGCGAAAAATTTAAAAAATTAAAAATATTCCCCGGATTTTTCGTGACGGTACAAATTTAAAAAAGGATCTTAATCGGAAGTAAATATTTAGATGATTTTATATAAAGATTACTTTGATACAAACCTGACACGTTTGATAATATTTGGTCTTAAGTTTCTTGTGAACTTCGTGGCTCAGCGAAGAAGTAAGAATTAAAAAATATTTCTCGGATTTTTCGTGATGGTACAAAAATCATTAACGGGCTTAATAGGAAGTAATTATATAAATGATTGTATATACAGATTACTTATATACAAACCTCACACATTCGATAATATTTGGTCCATAGTTTGTTCCGAATTTCGTATATCAGCGAAATGTAAAAATTCAAAAATATTTCCAGGGTTTTCCGTGACGGTACAAAAGTGAAAAACGGGCTTAATAAAAAGTAATCGGACAGAAGATTTTATTTAAATATTACTTAGATACAAGCTTCACACACTCGGTATATATTTGGTCGATGGTTTCTTGTGAATTTCGTATCTCAGCGAAGAAGAAGGAATTCAAAAATATTTCCCAGATTATTTGTGATAGTACAAAAATAAAAAACGGGCTTAATGAAATGAAATTATATAGATGACTTTATGTAAATATTATTTAGATAGAAACCTCACACACTCAATAATGTTTGGTCTATAGTTTGTTGTGAACTTCGTGCCTCAACGAAGAAGTAAGAATTAAAGAATATTTACCGGGTTTTCCGTGATGGTACAAAAATCGAAAATGGGCTTAATAGAAAGTAACTATATAGGAGATATAATTAAAAGATTACTTATATAAAAACCTCACGCACTTGTTAATATTTGCTCCGTAGTTTCTTGTGAATTTCGTGTCTCCACGAAGAAGTAAGAATTAAAAAATATTTCCCGCAATTTTCGTGACGGAACAAAAACCATAAACGGGCTTAATTGAAAATAATTTTATAGATTTCTTTATATAAAGATTACTTAGATACAAACCTCAGACGTTCGATTATATTTGTTCTATAGTTTCTTGTGAACTTCATGTCTCATCGAAGAAGTAAGAATTCAAAAAAAATATCCCGGGTTTTCAGTGACGGTACAAAAATCAGAAAGGGACTTGATACAAAGTACGAGTCTATATCGTTATTTTGAATGACTAATGATCTATAAAGCTCACTAATATAATAACATTTTGTATATGGGTACGATGGAACTTGTACAGTGACTCTCAAAAGTTTTAGGACAACGACGTTTTAAACTATGCAACCCAACTTACCCAAGGCGTTGTTGGGTTGCGTGTAGAGTTAGGCTAAATTTCAGGGTTGCCACATGCACAATAGATATTTATAAAATACGTTAAAGAAAGAAATCCAAGTATTATCGTATAAAACTAGAAAAAAAATATCAGTATTACATTTGTTGCAAATGAGAAATACTTTCTGAAATAAAGAAAATCTATTTTCTAGTATTTCATAGCTGATGAATCTACACAAAGGAAAATATGAGAGACGAAACAGAAGGGGACAACAGAGAGGAGAAGAGGGAAAGCAAAAGAGGAAAAGAAAAAGCAAAGGAGGGAAGAAAATAAAGGACAGAAGTGGATAGGAGAAGTAATGAGGAGAAAGGCAAAAGATGTGAGAAGAGATGAGGAAAATGGAGCAAAGAGGAGAGAAGAGAGGAAGGCAAACAGAATGAGAGAAGAGGAGTTTGGAGTGGAGAGAAGGAGACGAGAAGAGGAGAGTGGAGAATAGAGTGAAAGAGAGAAGAACGAAGAGAAGAGGAGAAGAGTGCAGTGGAGTCGGAAATATAAGACAGGAGAGGAGATAAGAGGAGTGGAGAAGAGTGGGATGGAGACAAGATGGGAGAAATGGAGGGAGGGCGATATGAGATAAAGCAGAGGAGAAGGAGGGGAGAGAAGAAGGAGAAGAAGAAGCGAAGAACAGAAAAGACTGATGACGAGAGGAGGGAAGATGTACGTAGTTGCAGAAAATATCGTCTCGGCGTCAAGAATTGATGCATTGATCAAATTATAGACATGAAACATTCAATAACATTTTAAAATGTATTGGAGAATGTATTAGATGTGTGCGATATGCCTTTTGGTTTGGTCAGAGCAAGATAAAATCTTTCACGTAAGATCTTTGATTTTACCTGCGATTATACCACTAAAAACATGAATGTAATTTTAATATTTATAAGAATTATCCAATTTTTCTCCACTTCTCGGTTCGTTGAAATGGAGATTTTGTTATTTACTATTTCCCCTCCCCAATCGTTAATTCCAAACTGAATCATTCCGTTTCACAAGGCGTGGACAATGAGCACAATGGGATATGTCTAAAACGTATGAAAATTTTCTGCCACCGGAGGGGTTTGTACCCACGACCGTCAGGTTGACGATCCTTAACGGTATCCACTAGCCTACAAGCTTGCGCTCCTGAAAGCAGGTAGAGTAGAAGCAGCTGACGAATGTGAAATGTAGATCAAACTCTCCTCCTACATGTAATGTTTGTAACAAAGAAAACGATGGTACTACGAATCGGCGAAAACATTGAATGGAGAATTGCACATGATGAAAATTGTTCATTCGATATTTACGGAGGTATCCCTGCATTGAACTCGATTGGGAAAAGGGGTAAAATTAGTATGTCCTGAATTGCCACAAACATAAATAGTTATTTCATTAATATTTGTCAATGCCTTTGAAGGAGTATACAATTATCGTTAGAGTATCATAATTCAAGATCTTATACATGAAAATATTCCTTTGAACGTGTTTGAATTCATTTATTTGTTTATATATTTTTAGCAAATTCCAGATGCATAACAATGTAGCCACCGTACACTGGTATTACAAATAATCTTGCCATGTTCTTGTTTAATAGAAGGATTTTTTTATATAGAAGATCACCTTGTATGGAGGGTCAAACCTGGGACAGCTTACAATGCTATCAAGAACTCTGAATAATACATTACACCCTTGGTTTCCCTTGGAGCAATATATCTTAATTATTCTGTCGCCTCAATATTGTAAACTTTATCCTGCAAGAAAAAAAGTTCTATACTCTCATATAGCTCTTTACTTATAGAATTACTTTATACACATACATTTGAAATTTAACTCTGAATGTCTTTTCTTCGTATTAGTATATCTAAGCTTGTGGATATTTTATTTGCAATTTCATTACAGTTACACGAACATCTACGAAATAATTCCTTATAACTTGGAATCTAGTAAATATATACTATCAAGTCTTCAAATGAATTTAGACCATTAATTTTTGGCAAGAGAATTATGTGTGATCAGTCATTCATTGCTGAAGCAAACGTTTTGATACTCTCTGGAATTTTCATTCTGAGATAAGCTTGTTTACTTTCTACATGAGTGCTAACTACACTCTGCCCCATTTATCTCTGGAGCAGGTGAACGAAAACAAGTATCTGAGAAGAGATGAAGAGATGAACAAGTGAGAGGAACGGGATTGCGTGGAAAGAGGAAAGCCACAGCAGTTACCAACCTTCCCATCAACGTGTACGGTTTCGCTCTGTCCACTCGATCCCCCTTCCCCCTCCCCCTCTCCTTCTCTTCCACTATGCGCGGCTTTGCTCCAGAGAGGCTGGGTCAAAGTAGAGGTAATTGATTTCGCAAAAAGTATCTCTGTGTGCCACACATTTAATTCTTACTCACATGAAAAAAAAATATTGTCAATTTGCATTCAGGGGGTAGTTTCACAGTTACAAACTATTTTGGCCTTGATGAGAAGTTTAGTGTAAATAGGCATTTTGTTTATAATTTTGAAATTGAGGTCTAATGTTGAAATCATCATATTTAGAGCTTGAACTCGTCACCTAAGAGGTTGAAGATCCGTCCTGTTCTTTGTGCGTGACCTTCTTTATTTTTTTAATTCATTATTCATCCTCATCATCGCTATTAGCCAAAAGTAAAATAAGAGGGGTCCCTCCGTGACCGTGCGGTCTAAGGCACTGTGCTTTGGACTCCGACTGCGGGACTGCATGTGTTCGAGTCCGCCTGGGTTCAGTCTCTATGTTTTCGGCATGTGTATAGGATCGGTGGCAACCCCCCATCCTGAGGAAATTGGGGAGCTACAGGTGAGTAGCGTAACCCGGTCTCAGAAATCTCCTATGAGGATGTTCCTGGGTAAACGAAAAATAATCGATCAGACAATTCGATTATCGAAGGCGATAAAAGAATTTCGGTTTGACCAAGTTTCCAATATAAGCAAATGGAATACAGATTGTCTTCGAGCTTACTTTGTTAAAAAGGAGCGGATACAATATGAATAACTTGTAATTTTTAAGTGACATAGAGAAACAAAGATACCTCGAAGAAATAGGTCAGTTTCCGGAGCCTTTGGATGAAGATTTATAAAACAATAGTAATTTTCTCCGAGACAATGTTGATCCTCTACCAAAGTTTCGTTGGTATATGTAAATGTATATTAAACAAGAAAGTTAATTTGCTTATAGATTAAAAGATATTTTACAATAAAAATGAAATAAATAAGAATAAATTCTTAAAGGTAAAAAGAAGATTAAATACACCAACGCAAAACAAAGATATTCTACATAATAGTTATATAGTGCACAATTAATTTCTCATTAGTAAAACTACAGATCAATTTTTACATAAACGTGTACTTTAAGTTGGTTCTAATTTATGTTTGACCATTTATCATTCTTCATAATTATCATTCCAATTAATCATTAACATATATATGCTAGTTGCATTCACGAAAAACGAAAAAAACGGTCACTTCCACGTATACTATGCAGGTAGTTTACTAAAATTTACTAAAAAAAGTAATTATTTGACGCACGTTCAAAGGGATATTTTCATGTATAAGATC